>NW_026900709.1:10835000-10930000 GCF_033783945.1 Neopsephotus bourkii
GATCAGGGGGAGGAGGAGGATGACCGACCCAGCGTTTTAGGAGGACTTGAAGGAGCAGCTCCCGTCCGCTGGAGGCATTAGGTCTGGCACACAGGGACTTTTTAGGCGTGTCGGATCCGTTTGAAAACCTTAGAACCCTCTCCTCTTCAAGGCCTAGGCGGAATATCATTGTGAATGTAGAGTTTACCTTAAGCCCCACATCCAAGGCTGGCCCAGTGCCGGTGTACCCCAGAAGTGGGCTGGAGTCCTCCTGGGGAGCGGGTGCCAGCCCCGTGGGGGGTCCCGGGAGGGGAGCACACGGGACGGATACGGCTTATGATCCCCCGCATTGAGCGTTGAACTCAATGGTGATTAGGAAGAGGTCCTCTCGCTCCTGCTCCGTCATCTGGTGAAGTCATTTCGTGTTAATTAATCCCCACCAAATTATAAAACCAGAAACAACCCTCCTTTTCCATGACAAGAAAGTATATATATATTTAATGATTCGCGTTGATTTCCTTACGAGACAGGACAGGAAACTGCAGCTCCCCTTTATGTACTGCCTAGCCCCCTTTCCCGGCAGGATTGCTCCCTTCCCAGTTCTTCCTTTCTCACCGGCTCCACTGATCCCACTGATCAAACCGAGAACTTCAGCTCTGGGAGGGAAACCGCCAAGGCTCGGGTGAATGCCCTGCTAGACCCTAGCCCTTGTAGCCCGGGGGCACGACCATCAGGGAGGTGACAGACTTCACAGTTTTGACCCTGTTCCTCTGGCCAGGCGGGGACAGACGCAGAGAGATCGGGCAGGGAGACAGGCAGAGGGTGAGGGGAGCGGTCCAGCCGGCTCCCCACGCTCAGGAAACGAATCCGGGAGGGGTACACATGATAGAGAGAAACTGTCTAAAGCCTCGCTGTGAGCAGAGAGACCAGTGAGAAGGACCCCGGCTGCACCGGAGAGCAGCGGCTCGGCCTCGGGTCCCCGGTGCGCCCCGCACAGAGGGGGACCCCCCCGAGAGCATCCCCGGAGCAGGGCAGAGGGCTGGGGCCGAGCACGGTGCTCCGGAAAGTGGCAGGTGAAGGCGAAAAAGGCCGACGAGAGCTCCGAAGAGGCGGCAGTGGCCGTGTGGGGGTGGGCTCTCCCCCCGCGGTCTGGCACTTAGTGGTCCTGCACAGCTCCTGAACTCGCCGGTCGCCCTTCCCGGATGGGAGCACAGCGGGGGCCGGCGGCATGGGGCGCTCCGGGGATGAGAGTATCCCTGCCCCACTCGGGCTGGTGCCGGCCCACGGGCTGGTCCACACCGCCCTGCTCCGAGGAGGTCCCTCGCGTTGCGGTTCTCCAGTGTGAAACTCAATTATAACGGCTGTGATTACGATATATCTCCACCGCGCTCCTCATGCTCGGGTGTCAAGGGTAGTGTTTTAGAGAGGGTGCAAGGGGCAGCAATACATACGAGAGAGCTGACAGTTCTTTGATGTGAAAATGATGCCCTGGTTTTTACTCTAGGGTGCACAACCGAAGAAAGATTACACTGTTTAAAAAGAGAAATTTAAACCCAGATGATAATAGTAACGAGCCAAGGAGACGAGGTAGGGCAGTCAATTTTGCATCTAGAAAAGCAATCTCTGAAGGCCTTGTGCAGCCTGTTGGGTCCAAGCGAGTGAAACTAAGTTCCTGATAAATCATTAATCACGGATCTTTGCAGCTAAAGACAATCATCCCCGCGTAGGGTCTCATTACCGCCGACCCCCGGCCCCGGGGACTTGCGGTGCTCCTGCATCCGGAGTGGCAGGAGAGGCCCAGGGCTCTCCCACTCGTGCCTTGCTTTCACCAGGAAGGACTCTAATGACAGGGGAGAAAACAAACAACCCAACATCATCTTAGCTGTTTTATTTACAAAATTATGCGAGGCACAGATTGCGGCTTGAAATCCCCCTTGCTTTATTTTATTTAAATTTTAAATAAATAAATGTACATCCACACACACACCGGGATGTGAAGCAGACCAGGCTGCCTGTCCCTGCTGTCCTTCTCGGCCCATCCCGGCTCGGGCCCAGCCCCCCTGCCCTGCCCTGCCCGCCCTGCCCTCGCTTCCCACGCTCCGCGCCGGAACGGACACACGGTGCATTTCTTCCGAATGCACCAGCTGGTTGAAAGCCTTCCTTTTCTAACCAATGGCCTGGGATTATTAACACGTTATTAAAACTCCGATCAGAGCACCTTAATGAGACTTTCACTTCTTAGCGATGGGAGCGAATTTCAGAGGAGTGAAGTGGTCGGTTAAGCCGTGTCTACACGCAAATGAGGCTTTTACCTAATTCAGTTCAACTTCTCTTGGTATTTAGAAGCTGAACTCGTTATCCTCCAGCGTGAAGGAGTCATCAGGACGGGGGCAGTTTTGTCCGATAAAACAAGCAAAGAAACCCTATTCGAAGGGTAAAACCGTTTCGGGGTATTTGCTAGAGAGCAAAGGCGTCTCTGGGGTGCTGCTAGTGGTGTGTTTCCGAGAGGGGTAGAGCTCCCCCGTGCACATACCAGCCAGCTGGTAGGGCTTCTTCCCAACACTCAGCTTTGGCAGCCTACTGAACTTGCTAGAAAAAACGAAGTTGTCCCTTTCCCAAACTTTCATTCTTCTTGCTAGCCCAGACTCAAAATTGCCGTTCACAGCTCGTATAAAGGAACATCCACGTAGCAGTAATCGGGCAGAGGACAAAACACATCCTCAAGGCAACCAAGGAAGGCTCTGAAAAACTTCAGAGTAGAGAAACAAACAAATACATTTCCCAGCGCAAATTTATTGTGTCTGTTTTGCTGAGTGCGAATCAACCAGAACAGGAACTACCGGCTCGTTGTGACAGTGAAGGGGTCTTAAAAATTACGGATCGAATCTATGTTTCAGGAGCAATTGAAAAAGTGCTCAGAAACCCGATCCCGAGCCTTCTTGGTACCGCTTCCTGAGCACCGCCTCCCCCCACTCAGGGATCCCTTGCTTTCGGAGATCCGAGGGGACCCCCGGGACCCGGCCCTTTCCCCACCACCGCCCCGGGGGCACCGCTCCTCCAACACCTGGGTCTTCCTTAAGCCCCCGCTACCAGTACACCCACTGGTCAACAGTCAGCAACTTCACTGCCCCGAGTCCTTCGGAAATCTGTTCCGCCGGGTCATGTCTATTTAGGACACAACACGGTCCTTCTCTCATCATACTTAATACAAAACACCAGGAAGATGTTATTTGTTGTCGAACTAAATGGAACATATCACCTCTAGTTAAATTTATAAATTATATTATGCTTCTGTTCTGGCTTTGTTTTTCATAATTTTTTAAAATCTGAACAAATCAATTGTATTAGCCATATGGCTTGATCGTATCAGCTAATTTCCATTTTTGTGCAGTAATTGTTGTTTAAACACTGACAACGTATTAGTTAAGGTGTTTAGAAGAGACGTCTCCAGTCCTGTTTTACTTAAAAGATGATAGAAATGACGAATACAACAAGTAAAGTCCTTAGACCATTCCTCCCTGTGTACACTTCCTGTATATTTAAGGAGTTCACAACAACGGTAGATGACCTGCAGCCTGATTTATACTTCTGGAATGGAGGCCATGAGACCATCAGGCTTTTAATTCAATTTATTCCAGTTAGTAATGATTTGCTTAAAAAGAACCAGTTTTTGGTATGCAGCAGGTAAGTAGTAATTTTTCTTAGTTATTTTAAAGGTATGTGGTATTGAAAAAGTACAAGTGGTTCCACTTTGGCATTTGCACACTGCAAATATAAAACTTCACCCCTCAGTGATCTTAATACCTTGTCCATTAAATGTACTTACTCATTTAAATGAGAGTGTATTTAACTGCTAGACAGATGGTTTACAGTGTGCACAATTATAAACCACGGGTTTGTGTACGTTGACATATTTTAGACTCCAGATTTCCTGCTTCCCTATACGTTTCTGCAAGCAGTTTATTTTTTTTTTGGTGCAAAATACTAACACAGGTGGAGAAGCAGTCTGGAATTCCTTTCTTCTGCTATCAGGGATCCAGAACACAGTCCTTCAGGCAATCATCCTGATTTTCTGACAAGGATTTTAACTACTTTGGCACTTCAGATTTTTAAAGCATTTTAAGAAACATTCTGAAATGCTCTTTAGCATACTGGGATTTTAAATATTTGACAGGCATTTCTGGTCATGTTTACTTTATTGAGCAAATCCTGAAAAAATATCTCGGCACCACATCAGCAAAACTGAAGTTGTGACCAGGCAATGAGAGCTGGCCAAATTTTTAAAGCTGTTTTATACAACAAATGAAAGTAGAAGGTCACCAAAAAATGTGGAAAGTTAGGAAACACCGAAACTGAGGCTTGCATTACAACCTGACTACCTTTGCTGTAGGCCTGTCTCACCCAGGCACTGAGGAGCTAGCGTTCACTCACTGATCAGCTAATGAAGCCTGTGTGTTTATCATGCTCAAGTAGGGCTTTCAGCAATATTTCTCATGCCAGATTCTCACTCTGTTAAATACAGAAGTGGGAATTTTCTGAACAGGCTGTCTATGGCTCTCTTTACCCCTGTTGCTGCTTACATCACAAACATTAACAGATTAACCTTCAGAAAGACTCTACAAAGTGAGGATTTAACTCCATTATATAACTGGGATCCCAAAGATCAGAGACATGTGAAACGTGTTCATTTTGTATGTCCCATGGAAGACACTGAGCTGATAATTTTGGTGCAGTTAGCAGTCATTTGCTCATTGCTTTGCAAGACAAAATATTGATTGTGATTTGAAATCCTTAACATGGAAAATGGAGCTTGCAATCAATTATGGAAAGCTGGATTTAAATGTTGTGCTTAGCGTTGTATGGAAGTCCTATAGAAAGGCAGGTGTTGAATTATACTAATCAAAGCAGTATTCATCTATCTTATGAGACCATTCCTTCCCTTGCTTCACAAAGCATTTCCAGCATCACTGAACTTCTCCAGCAAGAGGCTGGGGTTTTACTGGCATCAGACTTTAACTATACAGCCCTCAGTCCCTTTCAGAGGAATCTGTATCTGCCCTGGATGAGTTCAGCCATTCAAGCAGCAACAGACATTAGGATTTTATCCTCCATGACTGCATCATAGTGTAATCATGTCTGGCAGAGCAAGGTGAGATTAAAGCTGCATGAATCAGTCTAAAACTGTCAGTTCCCTGTTCCAAATACTTGACTTTTCAATCATAACTTCCTTTTGAAACAAATCCTTGCATCCTGTTTTCTGGATTAAAGAATCAGTAAATGATAAACTATTTCCCCAGGAACCTTCCACTATGTACCACCAGTACCTGGAACCATGCTGGGTGGACCTGTTGGGGTATCAGAGGCTAGTGGCATACATACTGCTAGGAGGAGAAGAACATCAAAGTTAAATTGATAGTTCAAGAAGTGAGACTGCTGTAAAGGACACAGCCCCTTGTCCTGGTGTTTCCATCAACTCTAATGCCTTCTGTTCATGTTAGGTTTTGCTCATTCCCTTCCTCCAGTGCATTTGCAGACTGTCACTCTTCCTGCTGATTGTCAGAGCTTAGACTTTTCAATTGCCCCACATAGTCACTGTGAATCTGATCCAAACTTCAGTGAAACCTCTGGGACTTGAATCACTTATCTATTTGCAACTGAGTTATATGGTTTAATGCTTTGTTTGAACAGAAAAAGTTGCCTTTTTTTGCTAGTTACTTTTAGCCACTTATCAGAAATGTGGTTGTACTTAAAGAGAAGATACAACCTGTGGATGAGCCACTGAGGTCAGGGGGAAGAAAAGATGACTGGAGATAGTGTAACTTTTTCACAGGCTTGCTTATAGGTTTGACAAACCTGGGTATTGTTAAAACAAACAAGTAAGCAAAAGATGGACTATGATTTCAGTTTATTGTAGGCTTGCTCATGATCACTGTGGGGTTTTGATTAGGAACTTAGCAGAAGTGAGTCCTAACAAGCAACAGATTTAAAAAGGACACAAGAGGTTTTATAAAAAATGAAGTGTGCGCTGCTTATGACACAAACTATTTATTCAGCCTGGGGAGACCTCTTTGTAGATCTGTAGCTACATGTCTGCAGTTCTGATAAGGTGGTCAAGGAGGATACAAGCTACCACAATTCACATTGCACTGAAAAGCTCATTGAGGCACTCAGCTCTTGCATGACGTAGAGCAGTCCCATCTCTGATGACTTTTTCTTTGTTCACCTCTTTGTCCAATGTTGGATACTGTGAATGCATAGTAGATTGGTTTCTCTGGGTTTTGGTCAGAGGGATTGCTTTTTATGTTCCATGAGGTTTGTTTTACTGGCCAAACCAGGGAAATTTAAACTCCAGAAGAAAGTGTAATTATAATTTGGGAAGAAACAAGACATTTTCAGAAGGAAGCATAAAGGCCCCAAAGCTTGTCTGTGTATGAGAAGGAAATATGGTCAAGGAACCAACTGAATTCTGCAGCATAGTCTTTTGCACAGATCAACAAGCACATTCATTAGCCTCAGTGTCTTCTAGATTTACTTTTGGTTGCTCTTCAGTGTTCATCAGTCCCCAGCCACACCACATAACTGTTTCAAACATAACCCAGAGATCATTTTATCCATTCAGATTCAAGATCCAGAAAACACAAATTGGTAGGTATCAGAGCTGTCATTCCCACTCTTGGAGTTTGTCCAACTTTTGGGGTTTGGGCAATTGCCATTGGAAAGACTAACATTTCCATTACTCTCGCAAGTTGGTCAGTTAAAAAATATTCTGGCAAAAATATGAAATTCACATTTCTGCCAGTTTGCCACTTCCTAGACATGCATGGAAAATGCTTGAGAGAGGAGAATATTACCGACTGACTTCAGACAAAAAATGGGCAAGTGAATGGGATCTTGCATTGCAGTATTTGCTCTGATCATACATCTATGTGCTTAATTATGGTATCTTTACAGAGCTGCCTATGACCCATTATCTAAACATATGTATGGAAATACAGGTATCTTAAGAATTCCTATGAGATAAATTTAAGAGAAAGGGTGAGAATGGAGGAGATGGTTTGTTTTGAAGGGATTTGATGTCTTCAAGAGAAAACAAAATAATTTTCTTCAAGGAAAGAGGGTCTTATTCTTTACTCTCCATTCTTTCTCTGTTGATCTTTGTGGTCTGTTTCTCATGGCAGAGTCCTAATCCATTGGAAGGGGACTAATCCAGTCAGTTTTTCCTTCTCAGTGAATGAGAAGAAAAAAAGTAGGACAAAGGATTCCTGACTCACATTTGCAGCCACTCAACTTCATAGAGTACAGTAACATTTTAGTAAGCTGGAAGTGAATAAAAGTTGTTTTTCAGGCATGCAGTGAATCATTTCTAGTGCCTTATAAAGCATTATTTGGTTGACAATGTCTCCTGAAATATCTGTTTATGAAATGCAGTGTTACTTCATGAAATCTACCATTTTGCTCCATGAAAAATAGCCCCTTTCTTGGAAAAAAAACCCTAACCCAAACCCAAATCAACACAGACCTAGCAGCAGAATCTGTAATGTCAAGAAATGGGCAAGATGTCAGTTTTATGCTGCATCAGAAAGACAGATATATATATTTCACCATTTCTTCTATCCTATTTATGATTGTTGCAATCACAAATAATGTAGCCAAAATCTAATATCTACTTGACCTGTATGTCAAGTAGTTATTGCTACATCTTACTCCAAGGGTAACAGCACTTTGTCATATCTATTTCTCTTCCCTGGGTTTTTATCTAGTATTTAACACTGTCTATTCTTTAGCAGCCCAGGAGTGTGACTCTATAGAATGTAGTGCTTCCCTCTAATGAAACTCAGCTGCTGTGCAAAGGCCATATCCAAACCCACCTGAGGTTAACATATACGACATCCTTCTTATTAAAAAAATGGAATTCACAACTTTGTGTTTGTGCATGTTATAACTTAGATGGCATGATTCAGATGTTTTGATGTTTTTTATTGAGGGGTGGCATACCATATGCTATAACATGTTGTAGTGCCTTCTCATATTCTGTAAAAGCACTTTCTATATTATGATTTGAAACTAAACATTTGTTTAACTAAAACAAAGATTCTTTTTTAGCTAAAATTCCATTTAGCTTTCGTTAGCTTAATCTCAGTTCACATATTAATTTATGAACTATATTAACATTTGTGAAGAAAAAATGTATTAGCCGTGCAGATAGGTCTGTGTAATTAGTTTATAAATTAAAAACTCAATTTAAGTTCCATAGATCATTTGTGAATCTTTGAATGCTGGATGTCCTGCTTGAATGGGTGATTATGAATATAGGTTCCACAGAAGCTTTTTGGTCAGATCACGACTTTTTGGGAGCAAATTTTTGGGGAAAATTTTTCTCCATCTCCATCTGTCTCTATCACCTTATCTTCTATATCATCTCTTGGTATCTTTCTCCTGACAGACCTCTGGACAACATCATACTAGGCTGCTACTAGAAGTTTTTCAGGTAAAAACACTGCCCCATAGGAATTAAAGCATATGGATGCTCTTTTGCTCAGCTAAACCATTAATTAACTGTCAAACTATTTAAGAATAAAATTTTCTTTTTCTCTTGCAAAGCAGTGTGCAAAACTCAGCAAGAAGCTTTTCACTCCTATGATCCTTGCATTTCACTTGGGTGCTAAATGCATGAAACTGGTTACTGATAATGATCTAGTTGGGGTACTAAAATGTTTCAAGAATTTTACTTCTGTCTTTCAGAAATATCACAACATTTGTACAATCATTCCAGTCTAACTTAAAAGTTATTGCACATTTTGAAGAGGTTTCCCCAAGGATTTGGAATGCCACTTCTCTTTTCTAAAAAACCCTCTTTAAATTATCTAACTTTTGAAATTTTCTCTCTGTAAGGCATGGACCTGACCCAACTAGTGAAAGAGCTTCTGTAAATTCCATTACTGAACCCATGAGAAAAAGCACTTTTTATCACAGATTGAAAATACTGATCAGTTACAGTAAGAGAAGATAAATTGCTGCTTGAGTTTGGTTTGGTAAATGTTCATCAGCTACCTAAGAGCAGCCGCTTTCAAAACTAGGCAGAGGTAGCTGAAGAACTAAGTTAGGAAGTGTGGCTGTGTGTTGGAGAAGTAATGCAGGTGGGATTTACTACAAGGTCCTTGTGCAGCAATAAGGTGGATGACATTTTGCTTGTTGCTCTCTTGGATGTTCTACTGCCTGCACTCCAGACCTGGGATCAAAATCAAGCATGTTGTCAGCAAATACAATTTCTGAGATGCTAGAGATAAGTTAAACGAACTACATGACTTACCGCCTGGCAGGGATGTTAGGTGAAGCACCTGGGGTAATGGAACCTACAGTACTGAAGGAATCTGTGCAAGAAATTAACTACACAAGACACTTTGTAATTTGCCTTTGCTTGGACTGCATACATTTGGGCTTGAACTCTGTTCCTTTTCTTGCACCCCTCATAACATATTAACACTCTCATTGGTCACACTTACAAGACGAATAAACCCATGTTTTTTTCTGAATCTATTACAGCTGCCCTTTTACATGTAAAGAAACAAACAAACAAGGTTTTGCTGGAAAAGCTGGTGACTATTGCAGTCAACTGAGGTAACACCCTGGCTCTAGCTATTCATTATAGAAAAAATATTTTGATCTATACTCGACTTGTCAACAGTATCAGCACTTTGACCTACAAAAAGGTCCATCAGGGACAAAATAACCCATGCCCATTAGCAAATCCTTTGATTATAGCCCTTTAAGGTCTCATTATACCTGGCCCTGAGACAACATGTATCTCTTGCTGGACAGTCAGAGTGACTCATTAGAGCTACATGGCACGAATGCAAACACAAGCAGCATCCTCCCACTCCTTACCCTCCTTTGAGTCAAGGCATGTAGCAGTATCTGTGCTGCTCTGTCTGCAGCTCATACAGTCACACTCTAATGACCTTCAAACAAACTAGGGGTGTAGCTCTAGCAGCTCAGTGCCAAGTGTAATTACATGACCTCTCCAAAAACCTGGGAAAATAACACCATCTACTGATGGAGCTGATGTTAGTCCATTCTGAGCACCCTGCTACCCTGACTATGCTGCCAACAGCATCCAGGCCTAATGAGTTTAAAACTAGCTCAAGAGTGCCTCCATTTGACTGCCTTTTAGACACATCCTTGAAGTTGCCTGTGCTTTCAGATCTTGCTTTGGGTTCCTGTTGGGTGAAATATTCTGCAGTAGTCCTTATTGTTAATTTAAATAATGTAATGGAGTTGCATCTTGCCTAACAAATTAGAAAGATTAATTCATAAAGTTTTCTGAGGAATGGAGTTTCTATTAGGTTTTGATAATTTTTTGGTTATCCTTGGTCCATATATTCAGCACATCTTTCCATGCGGATGCAGAGAAGAGCTACTGGGACTGGACTGTTTTAGTGCTGATCTCAGTGATATTGTGAATGGAAATGAAATCAAGTCCCTGTTTTGTTTCATTATACCTGAGACAGAGTAGGCAGTAGTACATCAATATGGAAAGAAATGCTTCAGTATGGCCTAAGTCTCATATGAAACGTGTGAGCTGAGGTTGGGGGTGGAAAAACAAGGATTTTGGACATAAGCTGGCTCCACTCTTTCTCTGGGTGGTACCCTGGGTGTCTGACCAGAGCCATTCATGGAAGTGAAGAAGCTCATCTGGGTGGTTAGAGAGCTACAGTCTGACAGCCATTTGGAACCCAGGTTTCTACATGAAGTAGTGGACTTGTGTTGAGATTCATTTGATGGGGGGGAAATGATTTTGATTAGTTAGTGTGTGAGATGTAGTTTAGTGTGCTTCTGCAGAGAATATCCTGGTTGTCTACGTTTTTTTATTCACATGACCTCAGAGGTCAACTGGACTCATTTCAGATGAACTAACTTGGACAGTACCTTCCTGCACACCAAGCACAAATGGACATTCAGCCCACGGGGCTGAGCTAGAGCTAGCAGAAGCAGAAAGCCCCTGAAATATGTAGGATGCAACTGTCAGGTCCTAGCACTGTTTGTTTGAACTACTTGCTAACGGGAGGCATAATCTGTGACTGTTGCTGGTGGGCAGGCAGGAGGAGAGGCTTCTAAGGATTATTCAAAGCTGTTGTGACTTTTCTCTCTTGCTTTCTTATTGAAAACACTTTCTCTGTTGATTTATGTGAAATATTTATCTTAAGGATATTAAGGGGATGTATTATGATATTGTCAGTACACCATGTTCTTCCCTGCAGGGGACTCCATCTCATTGAAAAAGAAATATTCTGCTGGTCAAGTCATCTGACTTGAGGTTCAAAGTAAGTTAGAAACCATCTCAAAATCAACACAGCTAACCCAACATTTAAATAATTAATGGGAAAATAAGTATTTTGCCAGTGGTACAAACTATTGCTTGTTGTGGGATTCTAGCACGTATTTTTCATCTGAGTGCTAGTAGTTGCCATCTTGCTGGAAAGTAAAATCATCTCTGACACTGGCAGGTGGGAGGCCAATGTAAGAGCATGAAAACATTTCTCAGTCATCTTTCATATAGCTTTAACAATCAGAAAAAGAACTTTTATTATTTGAGCAGAGCTTTAATATAAACTTTCTATTAAACTTTGCTTAATAACAAAGCTTTTTTCTTCTGACTGTTAAACCCATATTAAAGCAGGTTGGAAAGAAGCTTACAGTTTCTTCCACCAATTTCTCACACTGCTAGTATATATTTATAACTGTTCCCTGGCCTGTCTCCTTTGTGTATTATAAACTTCTCCCCTTCACTGTTTAGGTGATACTGAGTACCCCAGCTGAGAGTTCATGGAATTACTTGTACATTAAATGAGTGAAATTAAAGATGCCCAGAAGAGATATGCAAGAAAGCCATTGTAACTGCATTAGAAAACTCTAGTATGTTCCTTGCTGGTACCGCATAGCTTGGTCACTCTCACAAACACCGTGTCCTTTGGGTTTCCAATGGACATATCCTCAGTCCTGGGGCAAGCAGAAGAGAATGTCTCAGTCAGAGCTGACTTTGAGAAAAGCAGTGTTAAAGAGAGCAGTACAAAGCCTCGAGTACTTGACATGATAAAGCTTTACAAAAGGATGCAGCCTGCCTGGAAGATGGTGTGCTGGTGCCCTGTGGTGTTACAAAGGCATTGCTTTCCAACACAATATATTTATTCAGGAAGCCTTAGATGTAGATACACCAGGTGTAACTGATAAATGGGTTAATGAAAGGTATTTTGTGGCTTAAAATAGTACTCCATCTTCATCGAGGAGTGTCAAACACACATTTGGCTCCAGGGTAGCAGGCAGTGCAAAATGATTTGGTTTATAGCTGCTTCATTTGCAATTCTTTCATTTTTGCTTTTGTGGAAAGATGTCTTTATAAGTAATATTTTATATGTCTAGTAGTACAGGACATTTTATGAAAATGAAACCATTTTGCATTTATTTTGACCTAGGTATTGCATGGCCTGCCTGGAATTTTATTGCTTAGGTTTGTCATTCTCCTAGCATAAATCTCGGACTGACCCTCTTTCAGTATCAGACTTCGCATTGTCACAAGGACACAGTTGTTTTGCTCTGTTACCATTTTATAAGATACCTCTAGTCCCTCCACTATTGTATGTGTATGTCTTGCTGTAATTTCATAATTTCATCTCTACAAAACCTGGCTGTTAAAATGTTAAAAATAAGTCCAAATGATTACCCAACATAATGGCTAGAATTTGCATCTCCTAAAATATGTATTAAAATGCAACCCATCATTAAAATGGTGCCCAATTTATGTCTTTTCAGCAGCCACCATTATTCAAACTAGAATCTGGGGAAGGACACAGAAATACTGTGCTGAAAGGGACCACCAGAGACCTTTTATGTCTCTACCCCCCACAAAGGCCTTTTCTTTAGCTGGTACTTCTAGAAGCTAAATCAAGCTGCCTTGCCAACTGAATCAAGACCACAAAGCCACCATGTTTTGCCTTGGCACAGTCTTGAAAAACTTGATGGATACAGCCTGATATTTTGAACTTCATTTGTTAGGATGCTTTTACTTTAACACTGAACTAGTAATTCTCAGGATTTCTGCACCAAGCCCCCTCCCTCTCCTCTTTTCCTTTAGTAGCCCCTGAAGACCTTTTCTCGCTCAGCAGTATGGAAATAGCAGGTGCCTGAGATGCCCTGACATGAGTTCATGACTCCCAGGTTGAAAAGCAAAGCACCAGTTGTGTTGCTAAAAGACTATCTGGGATGTCTGCAAGGTTTTAAACAATTCCAGCTTTTGGGGGGATTACTGTTTCTGTCAGAAGAGTGATTCAGAGTATTGACCATTTTGAAGACACATTGTGCTTCATATAATGCACCTACAGTACAAAAGAATAACCATGTAGAACAAGAAAGCCAAATTTAAATAGAATCCTTAAATAATACAAAACATCACAGGAAAATTAAAAACTCAGTATTGTCATGAAGATGGGTATGAGAATCATCCTTTCTTTTGCTTTTTAAAAAGTCAGTAGCTGTTTCTCACATATGCAAATAATTCTGTATAATGTAATTCAGGAGTATTTATTTTATTTTATATTTATTACCAAAATACTTGTATAAAACCATGATGTCTCTGTTTCCTTCTTTTATTTTTCTCTTATGAAGAATTTAAGTTATGAAATGCTTTATTTTGTATATTTTAATTACAGTATCACTTCTCTGAAGCCCCCTAAATGGATTATCTTCAGTCATATAAGCAGAAAAGGCAGATTTTTCTTTTTTTTAAATCATAATCTCTTCCTCTTCTATGCTAGTCATGCAAAACTAATTCTGGAAAACTAGAAATTCTCACAGTAATGCTGTAAAATATGTAAGTTGTATTATCTGAAAAATGGGAAAACAGCAAAATGCCCTGGGTCACTGTCCAAAGACAGGTATTTTCACAGCAAAACCAGAAACAACTTCTGAATCCTAAGGGGGTTGTATTTTCTCCCATTAAATGTCTTAAACCTGTTTTCTTCCAAATAATCCTAGCAGAAAAAAGAAAGGGACAAGGTGTATGTACTCTTGAGAAAATGTGTGAAATCATCTTGGAGGTTTCATTTGTTCATGACATAATCTGTTTCCCTGAACAGTTAACAAGAAAACATAGCAAAACCATGATTGAGCATGAATATTTGTTAATTTTATTTCTCTCCCTATGACTGAACATTAGTACTTACTAATTTTATTTGTCTCATTGTTTGGGAGCTCTTTCCCCCTCCACTGTAAGCTGTCTCTTTGGCAAGTGATCACCTGGGACCCTCAAGAGAGCACTGCAGTGTTGTATCAGCAGAAGTAAGTCATGATAGAGCTGCCGCACCTCTTGCTGAGGACCTGAGCTAAAGCCTAATGAGGTCAATAGGAATCTCAGTTACATATACTCCTTTGCAGAATGCTAGCTCAAGGGATAAGAACAACTCAAAGCATCAAAAGAAAGCTTTAACAGGTGTAAGCAAGGCACAGTCCTAAGCGAGTTCCTTGCTAAAGCAGAAAATGGAATGAGCCATCTGAAATTATTTTTGAGCACAATTGGCAAACAAAGTGTATTTTCTTCCCAAGGCACTTTACTGAAGGAAGTATTCACTGGTCTTTTATCCTTTAAAGTCTGGTATTTACAAGTGAAGCTGCTGGCTGTCTAATTGCAGCTCACAGAAACATAACACAATCTCATCTAATCTCTCTCAGTTGTTGCTATATTTAGTTTTCTGTGGGATAATTTACATATCCCTGAACTGAATTCTAACTTGGGTTGAAGGGAAAAAGAAAAAAAGACTAAAAGAAATTCCTAATGTGATTCACATGCAAAATTTTTCTAAATAGAAAGGTAAAGAAAACACCACTGTGTGAGGACGCAAGAATATCTATCCCTACACTACATAGAAAAGGTCAACAAACCAGAGCTGGTACCAGTGACATTTAAAACAAGTGATAAATTTTTCTTCAGAATGGGCACTCTATACTTTGAGTCGGAACAACTCCAAGTCACATCAAAATTATCCTACATATATAAAGAGCTTTATATCAGGGAGGATGCATTTTGCAGACATATCCTGTCTTCTGGTCCATGTGAGAGCCTCACTCAGCTGGCCCCCAGTGCAAATTCTCCCTGGATGCTGCCTTGCACCTTTGCAGCACAATGTCCTGGCTTCTCTCTGGCTTTGATCAGTAAAAAGCCCAAACTCTGATTATCCAGTGTTGAGACAAAGTTGTAAAAGAAAACTCATTGCTGGTAACAGCTGTGTACAAAGCAAGAAACAGTCCTCAGTGGGTAAATGCAGGGATCAGTTCACACCTTCACTGGCAGTAAGGAATTACTTTTATTGAGCAAGGTCACATCTTCAGCTCCATGAATGAAGAAAAGCCTTCCACACTTGGATCTTTCTCTGTATGGATGGAAAAAGATCATTATCCCAAATAAAAATATTATTTTGACCTTCAGTTCCTGCCAAGCACCCCACCTGTCTGGGGAAATGCACATGGTAGGAGGAGAGGGAGATGGCACGGCAGGGAAAGGAAAGTGGTATGTAAAGGATTCCCTTTAAGCCTTACGGTATTTTCTTGTGGGACAAACATTTCACCCAGCAGAACATGCCTGTGCATGTGTGTGAAAGCTGTTGGGGAAGAGAATTTCAATTTCAAATTCCCCTGAGCAATCAAAAGACAGATGAACAGAAATAGCAATTGGAAACCAAGAGTCTGACTTCCACTCAGTTTTGCAAGAAAAGATTTTATAGTGGAATCAACCAAGTTGTTGTGTATCAGAATTAAGAATCTAGCTCTGAATGGTTTTTGCTTCCCAAGAATCAAATGCAGTTCATTAGTATTAATAACCTTTCAAAACTGGTTGATTTTTCCCAGGTATCTCTTTCACAGCAGATGAACTTCTCTTGGTTTCATTTGCAAGCCAGTGATACATGTGGAATGCACATTTGAAAAAGTATTTTACAATACAGCAGTGATGTGTGCTTGCCTTTTCTTTCTGAACATATGTTATCAGTTTGCTTCCTGGCTGTCTGTGTGATATTTTTAGATTTTCTAACTATCCATTAAAAATCTAGACAAGCCCTGGGTTGTTTTCTCTTTCAGGTGCTGATTTTTTACTCGGTAATCTTGATATGATTATTATTTACTCACTCTTATCCCTTTGAGAGTAAAATCTGATTTATGGGAGTTTATTTGCTAGCTGAAATTAGGTAATGTATGGTTATAAGGTACAACAGGCTGGGAGATTAAATATGCCACATGGAGAATTATTGCAGCATCTTTATTTCCTCTAAGTTCATCTTTGACCATTAGTGTTACTGTAATTAATATTTTTAAAGATTCTGGTTTATTTGCATTTACTAGTGCCATAAAGCAGCATCTAAAAGCAAACTCTCTATTATTTTTTCCAACACAGTTGTGATGCATTAATGTCTTTTGCTGTGACAGTTACAAAAATTACTATATAGCATATTGTTGGTGTTCCGCTTGACAGTACTTCAGCCTCTACCCATCCTTGTTTTGCGTCTTCAACTTTTTCCTCAATAATGTAACTCCTAATTCTTTCATCAGAAATTACTGACCCACTAGTTACTTTAATTTATTTATCTTATAAAAACTAAACCTGAACCCCCTTAGGATACTCTCTAGTGCTATACGTTGTTCAAGACTTTTTCTCTGACGGTTCTTGAAACGGAAGTACAAATGCAAAGCATGGAGGCTCTTCCCATAGTAGTTCCCTGAGATAATAGCTCCCTTAGCGAACACTGTGTTTAATAACTGGCTTTTGAAATGATTTGGTATGCTTTTTCAGGAAATGCAGAAGGCCTAGTGCAGCTTTATTGCATAGGAGCTCAGTCTGTTGACCATAATAGGAATTCCAATTTATGGGCAAAAATGCTCTTAATGACACACACAATTTCAACATACACATTTGCTTTTGATTAAACTTTGTAACACATTGGTACACCCATGTAGAACTGACATTTGTCTTTATGAATCTCATGTAAAATGACACTTTGAGTCATGCATAAGGAATTTACAAGAAGAACATGACAAAACAATGTCCTTTTTGTGAATAGAGCCCATATTGTATGCTTTTATTGCTTTACCAGTAATACATAATTAAATATGTCTACAAAGTCTGGCTTTGATCCTGGGGCTTTCTTCCATAGGTTTAAGCTAGATACAGTCCCTGTATCCATGATATGACTACATAGTAGGTAAGGTTTATGTCCAGCCTGTATTTTTAAGACCAACCCTCTTGTGAATTCATTGTTTCTCAAACATAGTCAAAAAGAACACTTTAGAGCAACAATGACATTAAGATTTCAAGTTAAAAGGTCTAAGAAGAGATTAAGAGTGGAATATGGTTTCAGATGGGCAGCAGCAAATGGGATACCTCTTAAAGAGCAGTTCACAGTTGCTAAAAAGGCAGTGTGTTCCATGGTGAACGCTCCTGCACAGCCAGGTTGAGCTAACTATTCAGAACCATTAAACCAGTGTTGCTCCAGGGGCTCCTCCATTGACACAAAAGATGAAGCTCATCCCCAGTGAGGTAATGGAAAAGCTGAACAGGGAAAAAACGATTTGGAATTCTGTAGAAATAGAATGGAGGATTCACCAAAAATGAATTTGTTCATGAATCTTTCATGTTGTTGGTTTTGCCAAATTCTTTTTAGACTGGAAAAATAATGACCCTTATTTTGGTTTTAGCTTGTCCTGAGCAATCTCTTGACTAGGACATTGTATGGGGCAAAGTAGAACTATTTCGAACAAAAACAACTAATTCCATCTTTCCACAGTGAGAAGTAGTTTGATTTTCAGAAGTATTTAGCATCTGGATTTCCTTCATAAAACTTCTGAAGGTAATAAGTTTCCAGTGCTTCTATTATGTTTTGCTTCATAGTATCCACTTTCCAAGGCTGATTGATTTTAACTATTTGATTCAGAGTTCTGGAGTAACTAATGTCACTTAGAAAATTTTCAGGTGTCTCCGTAAGAAACATGATCCTCACATATACACTGGCTGCAGGCATTGCACAATATTTACTCCAAATTCCTTGTTTTGCAAACATTCCTAGTAGGACAGTCAAGAGAGCAAACAGAAGCAAGGATGTGAATGCTGCCCGAGTGCTGGTACATCTGCAAAATCCCCCTCTTGGCCCATATTTTCAAGACTGCAGTGTCTTACTTCTGACTTTGGAGATGGCCAGACTGCATATGGCAAGGTGAGGAACAGGAAAGGTGTAGGAGAGACGTTTATGTCACATGTATGAAAATGGAGACTGTTTTTTTTTTTATCATTATAGAGCTTGTTCTTCTCAGTTGGTCAGATGGGTGGGAAGAACGAGAGGTTGGGGATTTCAGAAATGCCATAACAGGCAAAATGCTGAGGTTTCCTAGTCTGCTTTTCCTTCTGGGAAGACTGTGAGTGCTCTTAAGGAGGATCTCGGCTTCCTCAGAGCAGCAGCCTTCTGACAGAGAACTTTTACCTTCACGGCCTCTTTGTACTGCAGGAAATTCAAGAGTGTTTGATGAAGTTAGTAAAACTTTCATTTGTTTTTTATGTTCAGGGTTCAATGTTCAGTTTATGTTCCATGTTCAGGGCTAGTTTCTAATTTCCTCTGGAGAGACAACTCACAGCAACAGCTCTATTGGGCTATGGCAAAAGCTGGAGCCTAAAATAGTGCTGAAGGCTAAGCTTGCCGGGAACTTGATGGCAGGAGAGGAAACACAAATGAACAACTGAAAATTAATTCATGACTCCAGGAAAACACCTGAATTTGCACAGTTACAGCCATCAAACTGTCTGCATATGAGTTTTAATCTTCATTTTAAGTACTGCAAATAGTACTCTGTACAGCTAAGGTTTCTAACACCTCCTAGGAGACCTCATTGTCCATTGTCCCTGATATTCAGACTTACACTGTTCACACCAAATGCTTGTGTATCTGCCTTTGACCAATGTTTGAAAATTTTAGCACCACAAGTTAAGCTGTTACGTTAATGAAAAATGTTGCTTTTCCCAAAGTAAAAAAATAAAACCCCAGTCTTAAAGCTTCTCATTGGACAAACAACTTAAAACTAGCAGAGGAGTTGTCCTTAATTTAGGGATGTTCTTTTTCCCAATTTATTCAATAAATAAGCCTCTTATTTCACAGATCCTGAGTGGCAATGTGTGAGGGCTTAGTAAATACATTTTCTAAAGATCTATCTGAAATGAACATGCTCCGCTGCCCTATGGCAGATGTGCTCACTGCACTGAATCTATACATTTTCAGAGGGGGGTTGAATATACTTTCCCCTTTCTTTGCTATTGTCTGTAGCTGTAATTGTGAATCACGTGGATCCAGGCCATGAAACTGAGATGTGGAACAAAGTTTCTCTTGAATTTCCAAGTTTCCAGTCTCTGTGAATATACCATGGGACAGAAAGTATGACGACACGGGAATGCCTATGGAGGACTTTGTGTGTGAGAAGGAATGTTTGAAGTAGGGTTGTTTGAGATGCCAAGAAGGTTAAATAAATAATAAAAAAAATATTCTGAAATCTTCATGGTTTTGTCTGTTTTTTCTGATAACCTATTAAGATTATAAAGCTCAATTTTTGACTTTTACTGTTTTCCCCTTCCGTCTACATTGGATCTTTGAGGTATAGCCAGAGCAACCTGTTATGGCAGTGTTCCCTCCTGACTGCATTTCTATCCTTTTTCTGTGTTCACATTCTTCTTTTTTGTGCTTTATTTTGTTGGATTTGCAGTGCTTTTAACTTTCTTAAATCCTGAAAATAGGGATCTCCTGTTTATCTCTCTTTTACTAAATGAAAAAAATCCCTTATATTCCTGATATAGTGGGAACCATCAACAACTTACAATCTTTTGACATTTTAAGAGAAACAGAAGAAGCCACGTGACCATTATATTTTTAATAAATCCCCTTTACAAAGTTTCTTAATTCTATACGAAATGCTCTTGGGATTATTCCCTCTAATCTCCTGAGAAAGCAGATTATTTGTATATTGCAATACCATCTTTCTTTTTCAGTATGCAGCTTTCTTTTCCAATGTTCTGCTTCAGTTTTACCTGGATGCAAAATGCTCTGATCTCTGCTTCCAGTCCTATTATATTGATAAGCTTGCCCACTCACACAAAAACTATGTCAGTCTTCACATTTTGCATTTCTTCTGTTAGGTGAATATTTTCCAGAGTCCAAGGGATGCTGAGGTACTGTTGCACCCCTCCTTCACTTCATCTGGGGGAACTGTCTGCCTCTGTGGTCAAATTTCTCCCTGGGAGTTTAGGTACCATTGTCACAAGTACTTTTTCTTTACCTTCCTCTGCAGCAAAGCTATTTAAGGACTTATTTCATAGACTTCAGAATTTCTCATAACACTTTGTTCTCAGGTTTTGTGGGAAGGAGGCCAAGATGCTGGAAGTTATCAGTGAATTTAGAGATGACTTCTAGTGTACTTATATGTAGGTAATTTACTCCCATTACTTTAATTAAAGCTATCTTTTTTTAATATCTTACCATACTATGTACATACAATGGCCATGAAATATAAAATGTGATAGGCTAAAGTTTGCCTTGGAAAAGGAAAAGCAATAGACTATTCAACTGAGAGATACATTACGTAGTGAGAAGCACAAGATTTAATACTAGCAGTATAAAAGAAGCTGCACATAAAGTTGTCTCCTTCCTCATAGAAATGTGACCTCAGAAGCAGCCTGGGTGACATCCTAACATTAGACATTGAAGTATGTCTACAAAGCATGAAGGCTAAATAGTTGCATTTCCAGAAAGCCGTAGTTTTCTCAGAGGACAGAGGTAATTTTTTGTTGCCCTAATAGCTGGCATTTAAAATTAAGGAGAGTTTAAGAAATATGGAGCAAAACCTGAACTAAATACCTGTGTAGGAATATTTATTTTGTAAAGACTGCAAACATACCTGTGATTTATCCCAGATAACTCACACTAAAACTAATAGTTAAGCTTTGATCTGCTATTTTTTTGATAGAAAAAAGAACTCTTTACCTTAATTTCAGTGTGGGTATTTCAAAGTGGGTATTTGCAAACTCAGAAAAAAAGACCTTTTCATTAGTCCATCATTTTGGAAACAGTCACACTAACCCACAACCACATGCAAATACAAAAATCCTAATGGGACTATTTTCTTACTAAGCCCGTAATAGTTTACATTCACCTAATGGCCTGGGGTTATAAGCAAACTACTCAATTAGAGAATTTAGGCTGGTTGCCCACATATTTTAGAGCAAATTATCCCTTCACAAATGCAGAACCCCCTATATAAAACGCCTAAACAGTATTTCCTGTTAAAAAAAGAAAAAATACTATTCCCTAAATTCCCACCTTAAGCCTACTAAGTATTTCTCTTTATGCTAGTGTAGCCATTTTATAGAGAAATATTTGGTTTTGCCTCACATACCTCAATCTAGACCCCTTTCCTGGAACACTTTTAACCTTGCAATCAGTGAAGAAATTCTAATGCAACTTTTTTTTTCTTTTTTTTTCTTTTTTATCCTGAGAGTAAGATTAAAAAAAAGAAGAAAGTGGTTTCTCACTTTCCCTACTGGTGATACTGGAACACAGAGGTCTTCTGAAGGCCTGGCATTTTGAAGCTTCAAGGGTAACAGATCTTCCTCTTCTAAGGGCACTCTGAATTCTGAGTTATCTTTTAGCACTTAGTATTTCTTCTACTGCTTCTTTCATTTAAGAAAGAGGTTGATGCTTTCATCTTATAAACACCCATTAAAAGTTCCTCACTTTATTATGCCAAGCTGCTGCTCCTAATTGCATGCAGCTGGGTGGATCTTTGAATTCTTGTGTCAAAGACAAAGATCTTACAAATACAGTGAACCAGATATCAATTACTCGTAACACACCTATTCTGAAATGGAGGTGTGTAGTTTTGAATGTGTACTGGGGATGGACATCTCCCTTGTAGTGTTTGACCACAGCAGGGTAAGATCGCTCAGGCCCAGAGCAAATGATCACTGTCATGAGTCTGATGGTACTGGTATAGTTTTGGGCTGTGGATGGAGTGGTTCCCACCTCTTTTCCTCGCACTCTGCCACCTGCTTAGATGATCGTGTGAAATGACTTTCTGGGAGATGCAATGTGAGCTGAAGGAACTGCTGGTTGGTGGATCTGGAAGTAGATGAGGCACAGACCCTTTGGGAAATGAAAATATTTTATGTATGAGCCATGAGTACTGTCACAATTATGAGCACCAGTGAAGTGCCCTTTTTCTTGTTTGAGACCTGGGGTAAAGAATGAGGGTGCTGCCTCTTACCCTAGGGTATTTTTGGAAACTTACGAAGTCTTTTTCCATTATTTCAGTTGAGACAGAAGCCTTGTCCTCTGGCACAGAGCTTGTAAATACCCTTACACAAAATTCTGCTCAAGTCAAAGAGCTCATAGGATTCATCTGAAGATAGAATTTAGATCACAATGTGGAAAATATATGCAACATGAATTAAGTTAACAATTGAAAAGCCTTTTGATAAAACAATGAGATAATGAAAAAATATTTGAATGCCCAAAGAGAACTTTGGAGCAGATGAGTCTACCACTTTTGATGTTTAACATTTTGAGTTCTAACTGGCTCCCCTCAATGCTTTATGTAGTCTATTCATCCTTATAAATCAGAATCTATGGGATTTCTCCACTATGGCACCCACTGCAAGCTGTCACTTTGGAAGGAATGCGTGTTATTAAATTAGATGACCAGAACAATCTCCTGCACCACTGCAAAGCTCAGTTAATACAGCAGCAATGATGAAAAAAATGAAAAAAACCCAGATGCTGTCTTGCAACTCTACAAGTCTGTAAAAATTGTGAAGGGCAAGAGTAGAAAGAATAGATTAAAATTACCAAGTCATAAGGAGTTACATGTTACAGAAGTATCAGAGGGAATCAGGTCTCAGTCCTGAGTTATGTGTGGGCCCCTACAACTGCAGAACCCTAATAAAGTTTTGGGAAAGCATGCAGCTAAAATATCCCACTTAGACTCTGGTGAAAGATTAGGATCTAATTTTGTGCAATGCTCAAAGAACAGAGAAGGTGTAAATTCTAATTTAAGAAAAACTTGTTAAAGAATGACAGACGACACATTGTAATAAAACAGTTAAGCACAGTGTGAAGCAGCAAATAATTATTTTAGAGATATACAAATGAATGTAACAAATAGATGTCAATGCACGTATTTTCTGAAAATGATGCTAAAGAAGTGTCTTCAGGAGAGCTTTAAAATCAGCAGACTGCAGGTGGCTATTCTATGAGCAGAGTGTCAATAGCTGTTCTACCAGTAGGGAAGAATATAGTCAAGAAAATTCTTAACATCACCAGGAAAAAAAAAGGTAAATATTCTTTCTCAAATGTGCTTTTTAAGCAGGATCTCTTCTATTAAGATGGAATTTCCTTATTAAAAAGTATGGTAAATTATGTTTAAAGCTAAGAATAATATCAAAGGAATATGAAAGTATTTCAGGACTCAGGATCAGACCAGAAATTCTGGAGCTAACTGGCTAAAAACAAAATGCCCAATCTCTCTGTGTGATAGAATTTGATTAAGGTTTATTGGCTTTTTACTACAATTTCCAATTTGACAGGCCCCACTAAAGCTAAAATTGAATTTCATATACAAAGCTTATGTGGTTATGTTTGTTATTAGCATTATCTCCCTAGAGATATTTGGATTTTGTTTAACTGAAAAATAAACAAGTTAAATGCTGAATTGCCTAGCTAAGACAGTTATATGATGTGGTCTTTTCCTTTCATTATAAAGATTGTGAGTTTTGGGATACATGTTTAGGAGTTTGTGGTTACTTTACTTTAAATCTAATACTGTGGACTTACAATGTTTTTGTTCAATGTTCTGCTCTTTTCATATAAAGTTCTGTGTCCTGGCCAATTTATGGCCAGACTTATCCAATAAACAAGTTTGTAGGAATGCATTTATAGATTGTTAGAAATATGTGTGGTGCCTGCACTTTTCTCAGCAATAATGATTTATTTTTACTGTTAATTTTTAGTTATATTGCAACAAAATGGGAAAATAATTTGCATATATCAGAAGATATTTTCCTAAAAAAAAAAAAAAAACAAAAAAAAAACCATGGAGATGCATATGTCAAGATTAAAAAAATACCTAATGAGTATGGGTGGGTTTTTCTGCTCTTGACATCGAAAAAGACTTAAGCCAAGCTCAAGACATTTTAAAAAGACTTGATTTTCAAAGGTTGGACAATTAGTACATTCTGAAAACCAGATCCCTTGCAGTATCTTTTCTGAGGCCACAAGACCTTTCTGAAAGTTTTCTTGGTAAATCAAAGAGTAAGCAAAAAAGCCAAATAGGAAAGCTTATGATTTGTCAATACATGTACTAAACAGTGTAATTTAGTACATTACAGACTAGGAGATGGAGTTGCACTGGAAGCTTTCAGGAATTCCAGGATGCAATTTGCTATTTGCGGGTCATTCAAGCATAAACCAGAGACAGCAACAAACTATTCCTTGTGAAAATGAAGAGAGGTTTTGATGTTTTGAAGAACAAACTGGTGAGACAGGCAGCTAATAAAATCGGAGTAAGTTTTCATTGTACTTTAGGTTAAGATATTTGGGATTAGCATCTACTTGTCTGTGAGTGAAGATAATTCAATGGCTGTGTAAAACTACTACTCTTCATAAATAACTTAAGTCACTGACAAGCATAAAGTGTTATAGCAGGTTTTTTCTGCTTTTCCAGCATGAAAGAACTGTTCTAGTACTGATAGATACATATTATTTAATAAAATAACCCAGACTTAACAAAAGGTATATTTTGCCCTAAAGCAAAACTCCTAGATTTCATTACATCTTATTTCTATTTCCTGGTAACCTCCTTTAATCTCAACAGGACTCAATTTGATGTGCTGCTTGTGCTGGAAAATAAGCCTTTTCTAATGCATTTTATTCTGGTTTATTTTACCTAAAGAACTGAAGTTAGATTTTTCTCCTTCCTCACATCTAGTCTGCATTTTACCTTTGACTCATTACATCTTTATGACTGGCCTTACTTTTCACTGGTTGATTATAGGTCCATTGGCTGATTATGGGTCAGTTTATGACTAGAACGTGGAAAGTACCCCAAATATGTGTAAAAAACCCAACTTATTGCTCTGAAACACCAGTTCCCAAACATGTTTTTAAAATTCAAGACACATAAATTTTATCTAAGCACCTCTATGTAACCAAAGCAGGCTTGGAATGACTTTGAATCCTGTCATTTGAAGTCATCAGAGTGATTACAGTAGAAGTTCTGCTTCTTGTCCATCTTCTATATGTATTTAATGATAGGGAATTTAATCTATATGTATTTAAGATAGGCAATAATTTTTTACATCCTTCTAATATAATTCATTAAAGCTCTGTTTCAGACATTTATTATTTGATATACTACAAGAAATAATGTTGCTTGGGAGTTTTGCATGTGAAAGGGTTGTAAATTCAGATCTTAAATTATCTAAACTTGAAACTGTCACAGCTGTAGTAAAGGATACTCAGTATCTGAAATATGTTCTGAAATTCTGAAAGCTTTCAAATTTCATGTTATTTGAAAAGTTATTTGAAAATCATGTATGAAAAGACTAACAGGTTATACCATTAAACATGAGCACAAAGCAACTGTTCATTGTCCTTCAGCTTGCAAGATATATACTTGCTTTCAAGGGGAGCACTAATATTTGTCATCTTTAACTGAATGAAATCACAGATACTTTTAAATGTGGATTTTATTATATGAATTGGTTTACAAGCCTGCTATTTAACATGATTGTATGAATTATGAACTGTGATTTTATTTCTTTTATAATCTCTGTAGAGCTTGCCCTTATTTTTACATGTCTATGTCTGGCATCAGGCACCTTTGAAATTGTGCCAGTAATATTAATTGTCCTATTTCTGGCCTTCTGGAACTCTGTGGTTCCGTTTGGTTTCCAACCAGAACAAAGCTTATTAGCAGATCCAGTTCTTGGTACTTTGCTGAAAACAATTTAATATGTAAATTTAATACTTCATTAAAGTTAGCTCTTGTGACAATCAGGAGTAGGAAACGCATTTAATGTAGGTGATGTTCTATCTACCATTTTGAGCAGTTAACAAAAGCAAAATATATGTACTAATTAGAACTTTCCTTCTCATTGCTTGTCTCCTCCAGCTTGACTAATAAGAAAGCACTAAAATGCAGTCAGGTTGAACAGAAATTCCTGCACTTGGCTGTGCTCTGTACACACGCACACAGCACCCTGAAAGGGAGGCTTGCTGCAATAAGAACAGCACGTTCTCGTTTGCCCCTTGGATTGTATTTACTTGGTTCCAAATTCCATTATTCTTAATCAAGTAAAAATCCTCTTAAGGTCAACAGGAGTTTCATGCAAATTACTTTGTAATTTGGCCCTCATTTGGTTGGGTTAGCTTCCACTTTGCCCAGTAGGCACAACCATATTAAAAAGGCTACTGGAAAGAATTCTTTATTATATTTAGCTTTGAGGAAATAGATGTTAATAAAATTTAAGGATGTATTTATGTGTTTATTAAAGAGGAGTAATCCTGTTGAATCAGAACTCTAATTTGTTTAAAGAGCAAACTGCTCCAGAAAGCAAAGATAATATAGCCAACTTAGGTACTAGTACAGCTCAAATACTCTCAGTAAGAATAATCATGTTTTCATTTGGAGACTGCAGAAAATTGATTTAGTATGTTTTTTTACAGAACATTGAGTTATTGTTTATACAGTCATTTTTCTAACTATAAACATATATTACTCAATACAACCATGAAAGAGTCAGAAGCTTGAAGTCATGCCATCAGGGAAGGGAATGTACTTCTATGTGTGTAATAACTGTTTCTAAATCTTCATACACAATTTGAAGCATAAGTTATCTCAAATAGGAAAAAAACCATCTTCCTGCTTTTCGTGACAAGTTCACATCAGGATGCTTCTGGTTTGTTTGTGAGATCTTAATGATAGGATAAACACATGCACTTCATTTTTTTTTATAATAAATGACTTCCTGAT
This sequence comes from Neopsephotus bourkii, assembly GCF_033783945.1. NCBI lineage: Eukaryota > Metazoa > Chordata > Aves > Psittaciformes > Psittacidae > Neopsephotus > Neopsephotus bourkii. The sequence goes on from NW_026900709.1 coordinate 10,862,076, forward strand.
TCATTGTGCCACAAAATAACCCAAAATTTAACCATGTTCCTAAACATAGTGTCAGAGATTACAGCACTCAAATGAAGATGAGACTGCCATTCCTGCTTTAAACTTGATGGCTTTTCAAGTATGGAAAAGTTCATGCTCTAGTGTATCAATCAGAAGGTTTAAGCCACTAAGATTTTTTTTTTATTTAAAGCTTTTAAATATTTACATTTTTCAAAAGATCAATAATCATTAAATTAATAATAATAATAGTAATGATTGTAATAATAAATAATAAGCAATAGTAATATAACAATAGCAACAGTAACAATGACAGTAACGGCAATGGCAATAGCAAGTAATAGTGATAATAATATTAGTAATAATATTTATTATTATTAATCAAAAGCAAAGGTCTTAATCACAACAAGCATACTTTATGGAATAGAAAAGTTGATCTCAGCTTCTTCTGCTGATTGTATGCAACTGTTAGAAGATTTTTATATGAGCCATTCACTTGAAATTTTTGATCTGATGGATTGTATATTTCTTTTTGAGGTAATAATTTATCAAGAAGAGTCAGATGCAAAGGACTTCATGAAAGTCCTGCAGCATTCAAATGCCCGACATGATAAAATACTGAAAAGCTCAGGGAGTAAGAGGTAACTGTAAGAATAGAGGCATCTGACACTCCAAATATTACAGTTGTATCAGGACATCAAAAGAAGCATATACTGTTATGTATAAAAAATTAAATCGAAGTTATAATGTATTCAGTGCTGTTGTTGAAGAGTACATTTCTGTAGAAAGTACTCTGCAGAAAGTGCTTGCAGAGTATGATGTAACTCAGTGCTGTTGTTGCAGAGTACATTTCTGAAGCATGTCTTCCCAAAATATGTCCTTAAAGTCACCTCACTTAAGAAGTTCCAACCTTTTTGTATGCTCTGAAACAATTAAAATGTCACAGATTAAATACAATTTATTTGGTTAATCCATTTTTAAGCATTTCTTTCAGTTTTCAATTTGTATCTATTTGCCTTGTGGCTTCAGGCCTCAAATCTGCCTACCTCACCAGTTCCCTCTACAAGGGCTCTAAAAGTCTGTTGTCATCTAAAAAATTTTCTCCAGCTCTTTTCCCACTCCCAGTCCTAACTGCAACTTACAATAAAGTAAGACAAGAAAATAGTCTGCAGTTGTGGCAATCAGTCATGTCAGTTAAGAGTAAAGTGCAGGTCTGATGTAGTTTTTACTACATATATGCTCACAAAAGGAAGCTATTAACTACATGTGTATTTTCTTCATTTTTTTTTTTAAGTTTCTATTTTTTTTTTTTACATGAAAGCTGAATTGTGCAGGACACTCGGTGTTCATTACTATGTAGTTGTCATTTATGAAATGCCAGCATGCACTAATTCCATTAAAAATGCAGAGGAAATAGAGTAGCAGAGTCCAGGCCTCAAGACACATGATCCGTTGTTGACTCGATTCAGTTTTGGTTTACACTAACACCACTGGCTGCGGGATGTTCAGCTGAGGATGGGATGTAAGGACACTGCAGCAATTCAAGCATCGACATCAACTTCATTCCACCAGTGGCAGCAGAGTAGCTTTGCAGCTGGAGAGCAGAGTCATAGTGAGGAGTGCCTGCACTTTGTCCCTAACAGCTCGAGGTTGCTTTAATCATTGAGGTGCCCACGGGGCACAAGGAAGTGGTCTGAAGTGTAGCTGTGCTCTTGAAGAATCCCCTGTGGTGTACAGCAATGAGCACAGAATAGCTAACTGAAACAGAGTAGAGCACAGTACCAGAGTTTTAGCCTGAGCAATGAAGTATACAGCAACACCTTGTCCCAGACTGCATGGAGCAACACTGTAGTCATAAAACTGGTGAGATGGCAGCACAGGCCTCAAGACCACAGTCAATAGTGGAATGGGTAGTGGAGTTTGTGATCTTAAAGCTATCTATGTACCTTCATTTTTGCAATCATATCTGCATTTGCAATGTAAACAATGGTTCTGTTTCAGCATTTAAAATTTCCCAGCATCCAAATGAGTTAAACTACATGGACTCACTAGCCAGAGAAGTCCAAAAGGGTCTACTTTAAGAGAACGCTGAATATACTTTGGAAGGCTAAATAAAAAAAATTCAAGTAAACACAAAATAGCAACATCAAGCTTGTAGGGGCCCATATATTTATTCAGAAAAACAAACTGAATTACTAGGCTACATATATTGGTAACATACATGTGTTACAAATGTTGCCATGGGAAAACTCTTCTTGAAGGTAAAACATTCTTAGGCTGTGAGACCAAAACATTTTAGAATAAGCTAATTACTGATTGTTCAATGTCTGTATATAGAGGGACTGAAAATGCTAAATGCTTTCTTTGATGCTGAGGAAAATTCTGAAGATATACTGTCCTATTGGAGTGGTTATGCAGAATCAGATTAAGCACCAGTTCCACTAATAATGAAGGATTTTGAAGGGAATTTATTTAAGAGTTTTAAATACTCTGTAGGGGGCAGTTTTGAACCAGATTAATGAAAATTTTAAGCTGACTGATTCAAAGTTATGGTTTTATACTCAGTTTTATTACCGTCATCAGGTACATGGGCATCATTTCTTGTAGGTAAATCTTGGCTCTGAAGCAAACAGGTAGCTGCATATAACATAACATCATAAGCTGATAGACTTAGTCAATCAGTTCAGTAACCTAACAATACTTCTTGTTATTATACTTTTAATGTAAGCAGCGATTAGAACTTCATGGAAGAGGCCTGCACAAAAAATAGTTCTACAACAGGGCCCAAAGACAGAAGTCTGTGATCCCCTTCTTAATTCTGGTTCAGCTCTGAATCAGGACTGGCTTTTGTGGTGACTTTAAAATGTTTATGAACATTCTGGAAAAGAGAAAGAAAGAAGCTTCATGGAGACATCAGTATTGGCTGCAGCATTTCAAAAAGCCTTTAAAGCTAGTAGTGTCATGATTTGGGTTTATTTTAAATGGATACTATGCCAGACCATGGAAAACGATGCTAGTTCACTTAAATCATTGAAGATTTAAATCAGCTTCTCTCCAGCAATATACCACTTAGAAGTATGAAAACCAGGAGCGGACCATAACTGTATTTCATCTGAAACCAAAAAGGAAGACATCCTCTCAGCAGAGAAACAGTCATTGCTATAAGGATTTAAGTAGATGTGGCTCTAGAGTGCAAACTGAAGAGAAGGAGAGGCTCAGTCACTGTGTCTTTTTTCACTTGGAGAGGAAGGTGCAGCCTAGGTCTCAATGAAGAAAACAAAGCTGTAGATATAGGTGACCTTTGAAAACGGTAGCAGGGCATTTCTAGTATAGTCAATGGCTCTGCACTGACTGCCATTATTGTGCTTTCAATGAACTTACTTGAAGCCATGATTAGCAGCTAAAGTTGTTACCTGGCTGATATTATAACTAGGTAATAATGTAAGGCAGAAAGATTCACTCTGAACACTGGCAGAAGCTAAAAGGATTAATTTCCCAATGTCAAAACTAAGAATGAATGTCTGGCAGATGATCAGACCCAGCAGCTCTACTGCTTAAAGCTTGAACCTGATTGTGTTGCCTGGAAAGGTGGTGGGATACCTTGTTTGTTCTCCCCTGGCCTAAAAGCCTTGCCAATTCCGTTTAGATTTGAATTCTTTTTAAAATTGATGCACTGGGTCTGGCTGGGAGGGAGCTGATTTCCTTCCCAGCAGCTCATATGCTGCTGTGCTTTGGATTCTGTTACCAAAACACCACTGGAAACACAGCGATTCTTTGGCTATTGCTGAACAGCAATAGCACTGACACTTGCACAGTGTCAAGGCTTTCTCTTCTTCATACTCTGCTCCCTTGGTGAGCAGGCTGGAGGTAAGCATGAAGCTGGGAGGGGAAACAGCCAGGACAGCAGACCCAAATTGGTCAAAGGGATATTCTGTACCATATAACATCATGCTTGGCAATAAAATCAGGGTAGCAGAGTAAGAAGGTGGGGGGTTTTACCTTTCAGGGTAGACAACTGCTTGAAGGCTGTCTGGGCATCAGTTTGCTTGTGAGAGGTGCTATTTCCTTGCATAACTTTTTCTTTCCGTCACTTATTAAACTCTCTTTTACACAGTCGATAAGCTTTCTTACTTTTACTCTTCCTAGTGTCTCCCTCATCCCGCTGAGGGGGAGTGAGCAGGAAGCTGCATGGATGCTTTCCTGCTGCCCAGGGTCAACCCACCACGACTGGAAAACCCCAACATTTACAGGCTACACGGCTGAGGACACACAGCTTCTGCAAATAAATGTTAACTTCAGGATACTCTGAGGCACCTTCTTCCACATCTGTGGACCTGCTGCTACTTGTCTAGCCACAGCAGTAACACCTCTGAGCAGGGCAGTGGAGACCTTGTGAGAAAGGCAAGGCAAACAGAGCAAGTATTCTCTGTTCCTCACTCCTCTCGGCATGGGACAAGCGATGACAGGCACCAGCCAAGAAACGACACTGGAAAACTACCCGGAGTGAGGGCACTGTTACAATGGCAAATACAGAGCACTGCTTCACCCCAAGTAAGTTCAACAGTTGCCTACGGGAAGCAGCGAGCAGGCACCTCCTGTGACCCTCAGGCGACTCAAGCGCCCGCCGCCGGGAAAACACATCCAGCTCGGCGTCTGTCAGCACCCATTTCATCGGCAGAGGCTGAACATCAGCGTCACGAAGCTGCTGCGAACCTCACACGACAGCCCGACCCTCCTGTTCCTACGTTTTGGTGTTAAAAACTCTCTTTTTTCCTGCAAATCAGTATCAAAGAGAGCCGCAGTAACGACTCGCCCCCCCCCAGCCCGGCCCGGCGGCGCAGAGCTGACCCCCTCCAACACCGGCCCGCTTTCCGTCAGCTCGGACGCACCGAGGTCTGAGACACAGTCAACAGCCACCACCCAGGCCCAACGGTCCGCGGCTCGGGCCCACCCCTGTTCCAAAGCGCCTCGCGGCACGACGCGCTGATTGGCAGCCGGGCCGCGCATGGCCTGATGGGAGCACCGTCGGGATGCCCGGCCCCTGTTTCGGCGGGTGGTGGCGGGATGCGCGGCCCGAACTGCGACAGGTACGTGAGGGCGGGGGAGGAGCGGCCCGGTCCGACTGGATCGAGCGACTCCGTGGCAGAGACCGGCTCCGCCTTGGTGGGGCTGCGGCGGCAGAGGGGCTTCCGGCGCTGCCTGCGACCCGGCTCAGGCCCCGCGTTTTTGGGTGCTGAAGAGAAGCGGGGCTGCCGGCCGATGCACCGCCTTCACCGCGGGCAGCCGGGCGGCTGCTTGGGAGCGGGACGGCGGCGGGGCTCAGTGTCGAAAGTGGAAGCCACTGGCTGCAGGGTGGGGGTGGCGCTCTGTTTCACTGCTCGCCCTGGGGCCGAGGGAGCTTTGGGGGTTCCAGGGCGGCCGGTAAGGCAGGCGCCGGGAGCTGAAGCTGGCCTTTGCCGCCGTCCTCCCCGGCAGCGGGCCATCAAGTTTGCTTCCCGGGCAGCTGGCTTTCGCGGGCTTCAAAGCAAGGCTGGGCTTCAAAAAGAGCGCCTGACCCACCCACTCCGTGCTCCGCCGCGTTGGGGTCTTTGTGTGGGAACCAGTTTGCCTTTCTAGCTAAGGCTTTGCAAAGTACAGGACCTCTTTGGGATGCCTTCCGACAGAAACAGCTAAAAACGGACTGAAGAAAATTGAGTATCTTGTTCAAATTGATAGGTTCTAGGACAGGCTACGTGGTGGGTGATGCTCCTGGTTTTGTTTTGCTTGTTTCCTTGTCCTTTTATGGACTTTTCGTATTCACTGTGGAAGTTTCTGGGGTCAGTAAATTGTGTGATAGAGTGAATTTTCGGTGGAAATCTTGTGAGCAGAACTGGAGATTCAGTTGGAAAGGCAGAACTTATGTTCTTTATAATGGTAAATATCTGAAAATATGTACATAAACTTAACTAAGTTTACAGGAAAAGTATTTAAAGAACATTCCCTCTTCCTTCAGGGAAGAGGCCTGTATGGAAAGCCTCCATTTCAAGTCTCTAGCTTCCTTTTTTCTTTTAATATTACTTGTCTTGATGTTATTTAGTCTTGAATTTCAGCATGTCAATTATTAAAACTAATTTCAGAGGCTTTGATTTTTTTTTTGAGACCTTTTAGTCTTTAAACATCGACAGCAAGCTTGAAGAAATCTGAGACTGACTTGATAAACTGTAATGAGATCATACAACTATTTTCTCCATCTGAATGAATAAGTTGGTGGATGACTTCTGTAATTGTGCATGATTCATCTCTCTTTCAAAAGAAGCCTTTTTGGTTCTGCTACTCTTACTGTGGCACTTTTGCTTTGCTTTTTGCTAATTAACTTGCATGTTTTTGGAATAGAGATGTTGCTATCAGAATATTATTTTAAGAGCCAAATAACAAAATTGGTAATGTTTCCTTAAGCTTCTACATTGTGTTCTTTAACACTTCTGTTGTCTATTTTAAACCTAGGGCTAAGAAATGTTGCAGCTGTCTTATTTGTGTATTAAAGCAGTGATAATCTTTGTGCAGCAGTGCTTAGTGAGTGGAAAGGACAGCTCTGCACTTTGGAAAGAAAAAGTGCTGTGCAATAGTTTGATGGTTAAAGCATGGGAAGGAAATGAAGAGATTTCTGGAAGGAGGACTTACCATGAACAGTAGGATTAGTGGTAGGTACGTGGAGTAGCAGGTGAGGAGGAACTAAGTTTGAAGCAGTTGAAAATTTGTGTAGTCATGTCAAAAAGGTGAGGCAGGATGGAGGAACTCCACAGAACTCAGAACACATCTGAGGCACTCCATAGAAACCATGAAAGTTTTCCATCTCATAACAAAGGATTACTCAACTAAACTATGAATCTGAATCTTGTGGCCCTAATCTCTTAATATCTCTCTGGGGAAGGGTTTTGGTAGTATTACTGACCTGCAGAGCAGCGTACATAAAGCCTGTCAGCATCATGGTTCATGTAAAATTATACATATGATGACACTTGTCAAACCTGTTTCTCTTTCAGGTACTTGCCAGGCATTTTAAACATATGTAGTAATAGCACTATGAATGTGTTATTGACAAAGGTCAGTGTCACCAATGGCTCACGGATAACGTATGCCCAGAAGATCCTCCAACGCTTTTGCTGCAGAGGTTCTCTAATTATGGCCTGAAGGAAAACAGCATACAGGCCCTGTGAGCATCTCTGTCTGTAACAAGAGCTGCTGTTGCTCCCAACAGCTGTGGAAACAAGCTAGATTTGGGAACCTTGTGCTAAGTTTGCAAACATCTTGATTGGCTATTTGACATAGCTTTCATATTGTTTTTCAATAAAGCTACATAGTATGTGTTTCTGTAGAAATAGTTGTGAAGGAAGTCACTGCATAGATATTTCTGTAGAAATATTTGTGAAGAAAGTATCTGCATAGTACCTGTCATGCAAAAACTTGCCCGTAGCTACAAAGTGGCAATTGTATGAAATTCTCAGTGTTATGTTGTGTGCTTGAAGAATAAAAATACTGCTGCTGTTTCACTGAGTTGCTGTAGTAGTGATTCTTTTGAGAATTTACTCAAGAGTCCAAGAGGTAACTGGGCATTTTCTGTAGCTCACCCCTTTGTGCTAGTAGTTTGGTGGCAGCAGAGCCACCTATTCTAGCTTCATTTGGTGTAATTTCAGGTATGGATTTCTTATTTTTAAGCATTGGTTTTGAAGTCATAGGGCCTTTAGCTCTGGATTCTGAAGTCGTTGGCTTTCTTAGAAGGTGAAGAGGTTACCATACTACAATAGCGCTTGTGCTAGTGAGCAATGTGTATCCTTTATTATATTAATTTGTTCTGACAGCCACAGACGACTTGGAAACAAATTTGGATTGAGATTAGGTTTCTTTATATTTCAGGTTTTTGCCAGAGGTTACTTAATAAATAAGATAATCACTCTCATTTCTGCCTAACTAGACCAGTGCTTTATTAAATCTGACTGTTTCATTCCAGAGTTAAAAAGGTTTGAGCCCTAATTGGGAATCAGCATTAGTTTACTGTGCAGGTGGCTATTAATTGTAATATTTTAATTCACTGAGTAAAAACTTGTAAATTAAATGACTGGAGGGAAATCCTGCCATCCTAAGGTTCAAAAGTTGATTCCAAGCTGTCAGCTGATTCCAACCAGTTGCTGACAGGAAGTTGTTAGGCTTTTTGTTTCAGGAACCTAGTCCCAGATCATCAAGTTATTGCTGTACATGGGCTGCAGATTTGCGTAGGGTAAGGTGAGCTACTTTTGCACTTTTGGAATTGCTTTAGAGCCATTTGATATGCTGGTGACTGCTCTGTACATTGTGTGTAGGGAAGACTTGCCAGTGTAGTGCTTTCTTAAAGCAGGCGAAATCTCTTTGAAACTGATTATTTGACCTTGAAACTGATTGTAGGAAAGAAAAACAATAGTGCTATCCAATATGCTCTTGTGGTTGAGAGCGTGAGAAGGGGGTATATTTATGGGAGATGAACTTTCTCATGAATAGTGGGATATTAGTGCTGGATGCCTGGAATGACAGATGAAAAGCACATTGAGTTATGCTTATGAGTAGCAGATGAAATAATCAGAAATGAGTTTCTTAATCCTGTTTAATAATAAGTTTTTAAATTGTTTTTCTGCTGGAGGATTTTGGTACCTTTTTTTAGTAGTTTTTTTTTATGCCTCTATTTTTGGGGACTCCCCTCTGGTTAAATGTTTCCAAAGTAAAAATAAGGATAGTTGCATTAGGGCTGATCATCAGCTGACTTATAGGATGGCCTGTGAAACAGACTGGATTTTTAAATAATTCACGGGTAGATAACTAGCCAATGGCTTTATGCGATATTTTGATTCCTTTATATATTGGAATAAATACAAGAGTCTTGAACTATGCTGTTAGATTACTCCTAAGTGCTTAATGCTTCACTTCTAGCTGTGAATTCTTGTAGAAGATTGATAGCTCTGCCAACATTTGTCCACAGTAGAAGATGGGTGGATTAATTTCAAGATGGAGGGTAAGTAAAATTGCGTAAAAATACAGTACTCTTTCATCTAGAAGATGGGAATATGAAGGATGCATTTCTTAATGTCTGTTAGTTGACTATTAATACTGGTTGAATGTTGGTGCTAAACTTTTCCCTTTAATATCTCATTTAAAAGTCCAGTAGAGAGACATAATGATAAAAAATGTTTTCTGGCAAATCCTTAAACTGTGAAACTGTGGCTCTCCTTTATTTCCTTTGTAGTGCCAGGCCTGGCACTGGTTTGGTTAACTTACAAAAATATAATTTTAACTGTTCCTGTAAATCTAAATATCTTTGTGGTGCTTCACTGGGTTAGATACAGCAGCATCTGTGACTTGAAAGATTGGTGGCTGTTTTAGGTCAAAGCATGTCTGTTCTGACAAATATTTTGGTAGCTATGTATGCAAGTCTTTCTTACTGCTTTTATTAGTTTGTATATTATTAAATGGTGTATTGAGTTTGTGAGGAAGAAACATGAGGTTTTTTACTATTCTCTTGGCAGGTGTGAATTGTTTGAATCTAGGTTTCCCTTTACATATTATCAATTGATTTCAGAGCCTCTCATACAAGACTTTAAAGGCAAAAGTTTAGATGAAACATCAGTTCTGTGTAACAAAAAGAAGCTCATTTTCATGGTGGTACAGTATAGGGTATGGTTTCTGAATTTGTGGCTTGCAGGGTGGGAGAAAGACAGTGGATTTATCTTAGAAATGAGGAAAGGAGCCTACAAGGTGGATTTCAGGTTGTTCCTAAGGGGAATTTTAGTGGAGATGGTAACACTTGTTTGCAGTCGCACTGTCTGTGTGTGGAATGAACAGTAATAAAAAGCCTAAATTCTCAAGTTGGGGCTTCCTGTGTATATTCTCTTTGTTTTGCCTATTCCTTCAACTCATCAGTTCTGTCCTTGTTTTACTTACCGCAAACATCCATTATTGCTGTACATGCATTATAGGTTTTCATCTCTTTGTGGTGTAGGAGCAGAGCCTTCAGTTAAGAGCAATACCAGCTATAAAATAGTGATTCATTACAGTCCCTTCTATTTGTCATTATTAAAATAGGAAAACTTACCTTTATGTAAAGTAGGTAATACATTCATCTGTAATGAATGTCTTTTTGTTATTAAACTGTTTATATATGGTAATCATCAAATTTTTTCTTTTTAAAAAGTGAGATCAACATCTTTGTTTTTTCCCTTGTAAGCAGGCAAAGCCTTCCACTGTAGAAGTATTAGAAAAAATTGATAAGGTATGTATTTGTGTTTGATTTTTGTTTAGAAATATACATCCTTTTTGCTGGCCATGTATTTCTTTCACATTAGGTAAAATACAGTAATGGATTTTTTAATTACTTTGATAATTATTCCAGCTGGATGTACTAGAGACTGAGTTTCAGATGGACTGTTACCTTTTTCTCCTACTAGTCATTAGCACCTCCTCTCCCTGCAAAAAAAAAAAAAACACCAAAAAACCAAAAAATTCCCAACCAACCAAGAGAAATGCTGTATAATGGACAGCGGGACACTACAGCTTGAAAATTTATTTAGAGAGCCCGAAATGGGAATGGATGTGAAGTTGGATATGTTGGCTATATTGCACAATATAGTTATAACTAATGGTTAAAATCCCATGTAATGGAAAATGTCACTAACACAAAGTTCCATTCATCAGACTCATTAGAAAAGCTTCAGTGTATGTTTTAAGTATAAGAGTTGAAACTGTAGTGGTAGTAAGATCAAGGGCAGAATAACTGAATAGACGGTTCAGTAATCAGTTGTGATTTTTAGCCAGCATTTGACAGATGTCTGTACTCTGTGGGGAAATTAATGGTTTTGAAATATGCTCTTCATAGTTTTTGTTTTCCTTTTATTGAAAATACTTTCCTTTTATTGTGAGTATTCCTGTTGTTACTTGAAATGCAGTCGAAATGGTAACATAGCAGAGTATTGCTTGATCGCTTACTAATATGTCAGAAGCATCATACAGATGTTCAAGATTTCACTCTTCATGTGAGGGAAATTATGAAATTAAAATATGTGAAATGATGAAGGAGTTTCAGGCATTTCCCATGTTAGTAGAAAAGTGTTAGAAGCATTTGAAATTCCACGGGTGCCTGATAAAAGTTTTAGGATGCAAATTATGGTTGGTAGTGATTTAGTGATTGTAAAGACCCATTTGTAGCATTAGTATTTTCCTTTCGTCCCATATAGACTAAAAAATTATAAATAGAAAAAAGTGCTGATTTGCAATATTTCTCCCCAGTAGTGATGTGTTACTGCTAATACAGTGCAAGTGGCCTATATGACAGTGTTAATAGTGTAATGTATTTATGTTGTGAAAGTTATCTTTGGGCAAATCTTGTCATTTAGCAAAAAGTTTGACTTTTCTAATCAAGTATCAAATAGATATGGCTAATTTTAGAAAACACTTGAAGGCAGCTTAGTAAAATCACCTACTAATTTCACTGATAAGTTTTAACCCTTTTTATTTACAGGAAATACAGACATTAGAAGAATTTAGAGAAAAAAATCAGAGACTACAGAAACTATGGGTTGGAAGGCTGCTTCTCTACTCTTCCCTTCTTTACCTTATTACCTGCTTAATTGTATATTTGTGGTGTCTTCCTGATGATTGGACAGCAAGGTTGATAATGACACTTCCATTTTTTGCATTTCCATTGATGTAAGTAAATATGCCTCTTATGCCTCTTCCCCCCCCCCCCCCCCGTTCCGATGTCTCTAGTAAAAGGAGATGAAAAATGCATCTCAGCAGGGGTTTCAGCTTGCGTTTGGCAATCCTTGAGTTGTCATAACTTGCTGAATTTTTTTCTTTAGAGATAAATCCAAGTAGTTAGGTACACACTTTCTTTGAGGGAAATCTCCCTCATGGGATAGGTTTAGTGTTGAACTAAGTCTTACCATCAAAAGATGTTAGCATCTAAAGTTACTTGGCTTTTTATTTATATTATTAGGGCTACAGGCTGAACAGCTTAAGCCAACGTAATGTAATGTAAGCGGAAGAGCATAATTTTGGGTTTTATTTGTACTGCTGTTTGGGAAAGTAACACTGCTGTGAGAAAGTGGCTGAAGGTATGTCACCTGTATATAAAATGCACTGTATAAAATTATGGGGGAAAATCCCCCAAAGCAATAATGAATGGAGAAACTTGTATATTGGGTGATTGTTAACACAGAAGTCACCTGAAGGTCATTGGACTAAATATGTTGTTGCTTTTACATAATTAGCTGCTTTCCTGGAAATTAATTTACAGTTTTTATCAACCAGAAAATATCCTAACATCATTGGATCCAACTAGGAGAAAATATTGTCTATTTTCTTGTTTCACTGAGCTGATTGGCAGCTTGTGCTCATGAATGGCTTTTGTTTTCTAAGAAAACTACTTTTGGCAAAACAGGCTCCCACCTCACTTAACCAGCTGCTTCCCTGTCTCCTCTTCCTGTAGACCATTAAGGAAAAGAAGCAACCTACTGAGCAACTTGCCTGCCATTAGGAAACACAGTGCATTTACTAATTTGCTGAAATGAGCATCATAAATACTGTCCGTATTTGTATGGCACCTGTGTATGAAAACATGACTTGTCAGTGCCCTAGGTTTATATTTGAAAAGCAAAGTAGAATCTAAGTATTTAAGGCTTTGCAAGTTTGTTTAGTGTGGGTCAGCATAACATGCAAAGAAACCCCTTGAAGATGTTTTTTGTGCATCATATTGTATGATGCATAACGTATTAATGTGCTGCTGTTATGGAATCCTGTGGAGAAGATACATGGGCAGCGGTATCTTGACTAGAAAGGATTAATATAGAAATTAACACTCAAAATTAATCTTTGGCAGCAACATGAATTGACTTTGCACTTAAGGACAAGGATTTATAACTCTGTCGTTAGCATGCGATGCTTGCTTGTGCTAACAGCAAAGGCTTGTAGAAGAGGAAGTATTACCAGCCTCCCTTCACAAAGGTGTGTTAGGATTTGTGTAGAGATTAAAACTTCTGTTGCTGAAGGTGATGGCTTCTAATGCTGTGGAGTGAATTTGCACAAAGGACTTTTATTCTCTAGTTTGTCTTCCAATTCTTGTTTCTTCCTTTTTTTCTTTTTTTTCTTTTAAAGGTGGGTTTCTGTAAAAGTCTGAATTGGATATCGTCTTACTAACATTTAGAATTAGACTGTTGTTCTCTTATGACTTGCAACTGTTTATCAGGCTTTCCCCTTAAGCTATTCCCCTTCAGTTTTTTTTTTTTGGCAGATATGAATGGCAAGCAACTGCCAGCTTGTCTTTGTTCTCGGTCAAGAGGTGACTCCACGCTGAATGCCTGGTGCCACCCAGTAATAGCTCTAGAGATTTTTCAGCCCTAATCAAACTGGAATATGTCTGCCTTTTCCAGCTTGCAGTCAGTCACCAACTTATTTCTGCCTTAGGTCATTCCCTCAGGATCTCAGCAAGTTACTGATGCTGGTAGAGTGAGTTAAGTTCTAGGAATATATAACATTATTACTTTTAAATGCATACTGAAACATCTGAAAAGTTGAAGACATATGTTAACATGTTAGAAGGATGCTTTCCTTAAAGTGACTTTCATTTGTATTAGGTTGATTCATCTTGCATATCTGATTTTCAGAAAAATATGTATTTTGTAAAATTGGTCTGAAATGGTCTGCTATTAAATTTTACCTCTTTCTTTAAGGTGAATGTTCTTTAATTTCATGAAGTCCTACCATAAATCTGTTAGCTTAGAATACAGCTTTAAGTAGAATAGTTTTTATTAAGCATACAGTAAAAAAGAAATAATGCTTTTGTCTGTGTAACATAGTCTTTAAGGCAGTTAAAATCCTGTAAAACATTTCTTTTGATACATTATGGAGAGACGCATATTGTGTAAGTGGACACAGCCATCCACAGCACACCTTTGAACATGGAATAGTTACATTTTTCTATGTTTCACTGTTGTGTGGTAGGTTAGTGTTGCATTCCACTTGTCTAACTTCCCTAACTCAGGTTGTGGTGTTAATACTTGAAAACATTTTGCACTGGGCAGCCATTATGTAAATGCAAAAGATGTTCCTATAAATCAAGTAGAAGCTACTTGAAATCTTGTAGTACTAGCAGTTTACTTGCTTTCTTACACTAGCTGTTACTCAGAAAACTTTTCTTTTTTCCCTACCAAAATGAAACATTACTAGTTTAAGCTTTATTATATAGTGCTTGCCACTAGGAGAGTTTTGACTGAGATGCTTGGAGGGGCTTGAAGTACGAGGTTTGCCACTTGGCTTAGGTTGAATAACTTGCCAGGGAAAGTGTCAACTTAATAATTATAAGCAATTCTAAGCTTTGAAACAAATGAAGTCCAGATGATTGCAGAGAGACCTTTCAAATGTAAAATGGTCATAGACCAGTTTAACTTTATCTTGAGCACAGATAAACTGCTCCATTGTTTGAGTTAAGTCAGCTGAAACCCTGCAGAAACTGAGTAGATTCAGAGTTCTGTAAAATTGCCAGGAGTCAGGTCAGTTAACTCTGGGATACCATTTGTACAATAGCTGAATCTCATGGTTTTCATTGGCATTAAATTCTTCTGCAAAGACCTTCTCCTGGGTCTTAATTTTGGGCCTTAGCTGATAACCTTGGCTTTCTGGACAACATGCATCATAAATCTATCAAGTAAGATGTGATGACTAAGTAATTTTCAGCTAGCTGCACACACCTTGATTTTTAAAAGTTCCCGCTGAACGTCTGAGCGAGTGATCATGTTACTTGCTGCTCTTGCTGCCTTAGTATTTCTACCTATAGTAATGCTTGGTTAAACTTTAATAAAGAGGATGATTTTGTTTAGATCAACAATGATGTCCTGTTGACAAGGTAGTAATTGAATTCTTAGCTTTCTTTATAAACGTTCTAAGATTATTGTTCTTTGTATTTGCAAAATTAAATCTCATTTGGTAAGTATTCTGTTTGCTAAATGACTTCAGAAATGGTTACTGTAATATATTTTAATTAATGTAATTTTCCTTTCTATTTTAAAGAATCTGGTTTATAAGAACACTGCTCATTTTTTTCTTTTCCAAAAGGACAGAAAGGAATAGTAAGTATTTTTCTGTCTTTTTTTAGAATATGACCTAGTTTAGAATGACGCTTGCTATGAAAATGTAAATATTTTTGATAACTTGGCTTCCAGGAAAAGAGTAGCAGCCTTTTGGTTGATGCTGAAATAGGTAGCATTAGCTAAACTGTTGTTTCTCCCACATGGTTCTTGAAAGAAAAGGAAGGAAGCTACTTAATTTTTCACTTACTGAATTGTAGTAACTTTCTCCTGTCTTTGCATGTTTCAAAGTATCATGGAATAAAATGTAGTGTAGGTGTGAGGGAAAAGAAATATAAGCAATAGTAGTAGTTCCCTCAATACTTGCATCTTGCAGTTATATCCAATAGTCTTTGTTATCTTCATGTATAAGAGAAAAGACTTAGAACAGATCTGTTTAATTTGTTTGTCAGTAGAGCTTTTTTCTCCCAAGTTCTCCAAAGCATGCTTATATTTTCCTGAGTGGAGAAGGGATAAGCAGGTGTTTCTGTGCTGTTTTGAGAGCTAAGGAAAATAGGGAGTCATGTAACAAAGCCAAAAAAGAATCATAGAATGGTTAGGATTAGAAGGGACCTTAAAGATCATCTAGTTCCAACCCACCTGCTGTGGGCAGGGAGGTGTTCAAATATGTATAAAAAGTTAACATGCAGATTCATTCTAATACAAAATTGGAAAACTGCACCTGTGGCAGTTGTCTGCAGTAGTTAGAATTCATTTGAGACTTCCTTTGAAAGCAGTCCAGCCTGTAACAGTATTTCATAGTGATGTGAGTAATAATACAGGAAAACCTCAACGCTGCACTATGTTTTATGACTTGCAGAACAACATGACGTATTTAATTTGTGACAGCTTACGAGTTAAATATCACTTTTGGAATTTTTCTTAAACTTAATGTTTGCATTTGATATGCAAGCATAGGACATACATTTTTATGCAGAAATAAAGTTGTCCATATCTTCTGTGGTGCTGTGTGATTCATTTCAAAGGTGAATGTATATTTACATTTCATGCCTGGATAAGAAAAAAAGTATGTTTTTTTCTAGTTTGCTTAAATGTGTTTATTGTCATTTTTAGCATACAAGCAGGTCTAGTGCTTTTGTTGAACTTGTGTATAAAGAGTTTTAGTAGATGTGAGAACAGAAGGAATTATTTCTGCATTATTCCAGAGATTAGGTAAAAATGAAGCTTTTTACCTCAAAGATACGAGTCCTGTATTTGGAGAAGAGAAATCAAATGAGCAGTGCAAGAGTAACAGCAGTAAAGCAGGAGAAAATGTAGCTCAGAGAGCAAACTGGCAACTGAGTGGGTCAGAGCTAGCCTTTTACTTTGGGGAAAGTTAATACAACACACTGATTCACTGGAGATGATTATTTAATACTCTAAATCTCTAAAGAGGTTCTATGCTGGATAACTAGAATATACGACTTCTGGGAACTGTGCTCTGAATGGGGAAAAACTGGTAGTGAAGACACTAAGAAAGGTGATATGGAGAGATTACAGAATTTCAGGTTTTAAGATTGGTCAGGCGAACAACTGTTGACAAAAATTTAGGCTGATCTGTCCTAAAATGTGATAAAAATAAATGAGGTAGCTTGCAGGTTTTGACTTCTCTAGTATGAATTATTTTTTTCTGTAGGCTTGATTAAGATAAGACCTCACTTGGAGTATTGTGTACAGTTCTGGTGTCCTCAGCATGAAAAGGACATGGAGCTGTTGGAAAAAGTCCAGAGGAGGGCCACGAGAATATCAGGGGACTGGAGCATCTCCTGTATGAAGACAGGCTGAGAAAGTTGGGGCTGTTCAGCCTGGAGAAGAGAAGGCTGCATGGAGACCTCATAGCAGCCTTCCAGTATCCGTAGGGCTGATGGGGATGGACTATTTATTAGGGACTGTAGTGACAATACAAGGGGTAACAGGTTAAACCTTAAACAGGGGAAGTTTAGATTGGATATAAGGAAGAAATTCTTTACTGTTAGGGTGGAGAGGCACTGGAATGGGTTGCCCAAGGAAGTTGTGAATGCTCCATCCCTGGTGGTGTTCAAGACCAGGTTGGACAGAGCCTTGGGTGACATGGTTTAGAGTCAGGTGTCCCTGCCTGTGGCAGGGGGGTTGGAACTAGATGATCTTAAGGTCCTTTCCAACCCTAACTATTCTATGATTCTATATTGGTTTTTTTGAGTGTATTTTGCAGTAATTGCCATTTGGCCATGTCTGAAGTGGCAGGTGTTCCATGAGGTTCTTGCTGAACGCGGGATATAAAGTGATCAGAAACAAAAGCCCACACTTTAAACTGATAACATTGCTTTGTGGGAGGCTAGGGTTGAAGACGTTTTAGTCATTTCTGCATGTTTCCTAAGTAACTGGTAACAGCTCATGGTTTTGTACTATTTGTTTGGCTATGTGATACCACGCTGTTGCAGTGTATTTCTGGTATATGGCTACATGAGAGGCGATGTTCTAATGTAAATGTAAAATTTGGTGGAGGAAGATACCTTATTAATGTGAAAATTTACAGTTCCTGGAATTGTCTATCTTTTGTGTTCCAACCTAATGCTAAATGTGGTCTTGTTCCCTTTATCATTACTATATATGGGATTGTTATAGTTAGCCTTTCATTGCACAAACTTTCAGGTATGTATGTGCCCAGTTTTAATATTTTATACATTTAATACAGTGTCTTAATCTACCAAAATAAATTTTACATTCTGGAACAGTTGAAGTAATTATGTGTCCACTTCATTTTGAGTAGCAGTAGTGTTCCTGAATTAACTTCAAAAAGTGTGCATAGCATACTTACATATATACAAATAAAGATACAAAATAGTATATATTTAGTTTGCTGGGCTTTGTTTTTCTTTCTTGTAGTTCTATGAATGTTTTCTTTCCTTTTTTGTTAAACTGAAAAATGGAGAAAAATAGGTGTATCTGACAGGAAATGAACTGCTGGTGTCCAGCGGAGCTGGAAAGGGAAGAAGTAGTAAAGTTTTTTTGTTAAACTCTTCTTCGTGTGAAGGAGGTAGTAGAAAGTGGGTTATCAAGAGGATACCTTCTATATTAGGTGGTGGTTAATTACAATGACTTTTCCGTCAGTGCCAAGCTGCAACATTGACTTAAAGGAAAATCACACATGCATTTGACCTTTCTTCTTTCCTGTCCTTTTAGAGAGATTAAGTGCTGTGCCTAGTAGTTGTAACAGTCTCTCTTAATATTTAGTAATAAAATGATCTTCTAGTAGCTTTTCTTACAAAACTGGGGTTTTGTTATAGTATTGAAACTTGTAATAGGTTGAGAGTTGAAGCTCAGAACTCACCTGGCATTTGAAACTGATGTGTCTTAAGGCTTACATGAAGTACTGAAGCCAGTAAATCTGGTACTTGGTTATATTAATACTTAGACCTCAAGGCTGGATTTTTTTTCCTGTAGTTTGACACATGAGATGAAGCATATTTGGTCCATTGCTGCACCAGTTTTAATGTGTATCAAAAAGAAAGGCAGTGGCTGCAATTGGTTTGTTTAATGAGGAGATGGTACATAAGACTATTTTAAGTTGTAACTGTAAAGTGATGTGGGCTGTAATTTATAATTTTCAATGTTTAAATGTTTAAAATGAATTACATTTTTTTAATGTCACAAAAACGTCAGGTATTTTATGCACCGTTTACTAATGTTGTAGGGTTGGTAGTGGTCAGTGCATAATTTTTCCTGATTGCTCAGGATGAAATAACGTTTAGAACGTGCTGAAATTCTCTTACTCATATATGAAAACTAACGTATGATGTCCTTCTTTGTAGATGATGCGCTGGAAGATTTAAAATCTCAAAAGAAAAAAATAGTAAGTAAAACTTCAAGAAAAGCGAGTTGTTAGGAGTTTGATTATAATATATAGATGAAGAGGGGAGGGAGGAAGGGAGGGAGGGGAAACTATTATACATTTCCTAGTACCATGCAAGGTTTTCCTTACCCCCAAATTATAAAGGGCTGCTTACATGAGAGAATAAATTGTCTGCTTGTATTTTAACTAAAAACCTATTGTTTTAATGTTACTAGATCTATGTAAAGTGATTCCATTTTGTCAGAAAACAAAAATGTATGCTTTAACCTACTCATTGCTGACTGCTGCTTTTGCTTTTGTTGCAACACTTAACACTTAACAATCCTATTTAAGAACATAGAGTACAAGTATATCTTTGATAGTTAGTCACTTAATATCTTCTCCATAATTGGCAAAAAGGACTTTAATCTAGATAAGATGAAGTTATCTTTCACGTGACAGATTGTTTACATCTTAAATGCATCACCTCTTAGTTCCCATCTTCCTCCATCTTATTTTTGTGCTACATATTTCTTCCATTCTTTCCTCCAAAAAGTTGTGTATCAGTCCTATCAGTTTTCTTGATGTCATCTATTTTGTGAGCTGTGTGTATGAGTTAACAGTATAAAACTGGTGTATGCCAGGTGCTTGCTTTAACTGGATCAGCAGTTGATCTCGGACAAATTTAGGATGGAAAAGATTCCAAGTCTTGGATAACTTGCACTCTTTGCAGATTTATTTTTTTATTATTTTTTAATAAATTTCTTCTCCACTTAATCATTCCAGAGGGAAGTTTTCTGTTTACTTATGTTGCTGGTTTCATCTCTTGCCTGGCAAAGTTTTGCCTGCAAGGCAAAAAATTTAAAACCCACCACCACAAAAAAATCCCAACAAATCAAACCCCAGACACCCTCCTTCTCCAAACAGTCCTTCCTACCCCCAAAACCTCCAAAAGTTGTAGTATGAAGCTATGTTGTTGATGAGTTTCCCAAAACCTGCGAAAGTTGTAGTATGAAGCTATGTTGTTGATGAGTTTCCCAAGTGTTCACTTCATGCCTTCTGGATTTTGCCATGGTAGCTAAATTAACTGAAAACCCACAAGAAAGCTACCAAAACTGTGTCTGGTAAGAGTCTGATATCCTATGCCCTTTACAGGGGAAACAGCTTTCACTGATCTTCCACTGCATTTTTTACATATATATTTTTTACTTTTAAAATGCAGATGTAAAAATTATTAGCAAAGAACAATGACATAATTAGGTTACAGGTTAAGAGTATTTGCTGACATTTACGTATGCTATTCTTTGTATTAAGGAATCTGTTAGTAGAAGTGTTCTTTGAGTGCGGTGATAAAAATGGCGTTGGAGAGGTTTACATTTTCTGAGAACAAAATAAATGAGTATGACAACTGTGTTTTTAATTCTTATTTTATGAAAACTGCTTAACTGAAATTAGTCTTTCTGGTGTATGTAATCGGATGGCTTTGAAGGGAACTTTCTTGGAGCAGAAAAAGCATAACGGAGAACAAGTCAGCTTTTGGAATCTTAAATGTGAAGCCTTCATTTTGGTTTAGTTTTCCATAATCATGAAAATCCTCATATTTATTCTAGAAGAACTAACAATACTGAGCACTTCCTTAGAGAAAAGGCATTGAAAAAAAGAAAACTAGTAGGAAGAAGCTGGTTTATAAAGGGGAGAGGTTTTTGTGTGTTGGTTTTTTTTTTTTCTTTTGGGAATTGATGCTCTTGAAACAAGATGTAAGTGTGTATATTGCATACACAAAAAATTAAACCCAACATTGTAGAAGAGCAGGCAGTAGTTTAATGTTAAATAACTGCATGGATGCTTAGTGAACAATATAGAAATTATAGTGTAACTATGGAGAGTTTAAACCTGGAAATATAAATTACCATTAGTATATATGCATGTGAAGTTTTAAACATTAAAGAGAAGCTTCTAAGTAAGATTAGTAAAACAGAGTTCTGGGAAGTACAATAAGCTATAACTCAGCTGTTTTTCAATCTGAGGGGAATTAAAAAGTCCATGGTTATTTCCTAATCTTGTGAGTGCCTGGTTCCTATGAAGGAACCAGAAACAGAAGACGTATTGCAACCTCTTGAATCAGCAGTGTTGGTATTTTTTTACTCAGAATATTGACTCCTGATTTTCATAATAATTTAAAGATATTCAATTAAACATTAAAATTAAATAGACATACATGAAACCTAGCATGTTAAAATGAGCTGAAAGTGGATGCAGGTAATGAGTCAGAATATACTTTGTCTTTTAGATAAAAACACTCATTATGTTCTGTAAAAATTTGGTTTTGATAATATTTCTTTTTATTTTGGATTAACTTTCTTAGCACTGTCTGTGGCTATGAAGACCTATAGCAACACGTACTTTTTAGTAAAAGCAAAAACCTTCAAGTAAATTAATGTAAAGCAAGAAGGAAAGGGATTTTTTTTTCGCTGTTAGATTCTGATTTGCTACTGAGTTTGCAAATAGGATTAGCTAATAAGATACTTAAATTGTGATCCTCAAAGTATCGGGATAAGTAAATTATGTATTTCCTGTTTATTTGTAATGCAAATGGTTTTCTAGGCATTGTCATGACTTTTCACTTCATTGCAGCTCAGATACCCATTGCTAGAGAAATCTTTATCTTGAAGACAATTATTCTTTTGAAAAAATGTTACACTACTTGTGTCTTACAGGCTTGTGGTCCACCTTTTCTCTAGTGACATTACTTAGGTGCTGAAGATTTCCTGTAATGGAGTAAGCTCCTCATCTATTATATAAAATGCCCTGGTGGCTATGCAGTGAGCTGCTCAATAGAACTGAAGTTCTGTTTGGTGGCATAATCATGTGGCTGTTCATGTGGGTGAAATACCTGACACATGCAAATATAGATATTTCATCTGGAAATGCCTGTTAATATTTTCTATCCTGTACTTTTTGACACAGAGTTTGCATAATACTTAATTCTACACAGAACTGACTCTACGATATTTTTTTCCTAGTGAATGCTTTTTTTTCTTTATGGATTGGGGCTAGGGATTAAGTTCATTAGGTATAATTAAGGCACTACAAGATACAGCTTCCTCCCCCCCTTGATTGTAAGATGTGCTCTGGTTGTGTAGCTGTAACTTTGGCTTTAGAGTTCTTGGTTCATGAGGATGTCAGCCCTTAAGCCTGAATGTATAGATGAACAAGTTCAGAGGGTTAAGCATATTAAAGCAAGGGCACAGGACATCTATTAAGCTGCTACAAGGGGGAATTAGTGGAGACTTTACATGGAGCAGCAGACTAAAGATGGGATAATTATTAGCCTGAGGACAGAGTTGCAAAGATACTGTAGTAATTACTTTGCTAAAGTTAGAATTAAGCTTTGCTGAAGTTTGCTCAGCTACCCTTATAGCAGGCTGAGTGTAATATTAGACTTGAGCTGCCTTCCTAGGCATTTCAGGTAAGAATTTGGAAAGTTGCTTCTGTTAATTTTCAAAATAAAAAGAAGTCTGATTTTTGAGGCTGCCTTAGAGTTAACACCATGTGTGGTGAAGATTCAGCATATGAATTTGTTATTTAAGATAACTACTATTTAATGAACTTTAAATTTTCAACTTTCTAAGCATATGTAACTTGTAGATACTTTGATAACCCTCAGTATGTGACAGAAAGTACTGGGAGTTGGTTGTTGTATAAGCCCAGTTTTCTCTACCCAGTATGTGCTAGGGTACTCCAAATGCGCAATTGGAAGCTCCAAATACAGTTAAAAAAAGTATTTATTGATGAATGATAAGTATTTCCTTCATGCAGTGTTGTAACAAGACAGTTCATAGAATCATAGAATAGTTAGGGTTGGAAAGGACCTTAAGATCATCAAGTTTCAACCCCCCTGCCACGGGCAGGGACACCTCACACTAAACCATGTCACCCAAGGCTCTGTCCAACCTGGACTTGAACACCACCAGGGATGGAGCATTCACAACTTCCTTGGGCAACCCATTCCAGTGCCTCTCCACCCTAACAGTAAAGAATTTCTTCCTTATATCCAATCTAAACTTCCCCTGTTTAAGGTTTAACCTGTTACCCCTTGTATTGTCACTACAGTCCCTAATGAAGAGTCCCTCCCCAGCATCCCTATAGCCCCCACTTCAGATACTGGAAGGCTGCTATGAGGTCTCCACACAGCCTTCTCTTCTCCAGGCTGAACAGCCCCAACTTTCTCAGCTGATCTTCATACGGGAGGTGCTCCGGTCCCCTGATATCCTCGTGGCCCTCCTCTGGACTTGTTCCAACTGTTCCATGTCCTTTTCATGTTGAGGACACCAGAACTGCACACAGTACTCCCAAGTGAGGTCTCACGAGAGCAGAGTAGAGGGGCAGGATCACCTCCTTCGACCTGCTGGTCATGCTCCTTTTGATGAAGCCCAGGAGATGGTTGGCTTTCTGGGCAGCGAGCACACACTGAAGCCGGCTCATGTTCATTTCACATTGACCAGCACCCCCAAGTCCTTCTCTGCAGGGCTGCTCTGAATTTCTTCTTTGCCCAGCCTGTAGCTGTGCCTGGGATTGCTCTGACCCAGGTGTAGGACCTTGCACTTGGCATGGTTGAATGTCGTGAGGGTGGCATCAGCTCACCTTCCAAGTGTGTTGATTTCCCTCTGGATGGCATTCTTCAATCAACCGAACCACACAGCTTGGTGTCATCAGCAAACTTGCTGAGGGGAAGTTTGGGTTGCCCTCAATCCCACTGTCCATGTCAGCGACAAAGATGTTAAACAAGACCGGTCCCAACACCAATCCATGAGGGACACCACTCGTTACTGGTCTCCAGCCGGACACTGAGCCATTGACCATAACTCTTTGTGTGCGGCCATCCAGCCAGTTCTTTATCCACCGAGTGCTCCATTCATCAAATTGATGTCTCTCCAATTTAGAGACAAGGATGTCGCGTGGAACAGTGCAGAACGCTTTGCACAAGTCCAGGTAGATGACATCAACAGCTCTACCAATGTCCATCAGTTCTGTAGCCCCATCATAAAAGGCCACCAAATTGGTCAGGCAGGATTTCCCCTTAGTGAAGCCATGCTGGCCGTCACCAAGCACCTTGTTGATTTTCATGTGCCTTAGCATGCCTTCCAGGAGAATTTGCTCCAAGATTTTGCCAGGCACAGAGGTGAGACTGACTGGTCTGTAATTGCCCGGGTCATCCATTTTCCCCTTCATGAAAATTGGGGTTTTATTTCCCTTTTTCCAGTCACCGGGGAACTTCACCTGACTGCCATGATTTTTCAAATATGATGAACAGTGACTTAGCAACTTTATTTGCCAGCTGCTTCAGTACCTATGGATAGGTTTCATCAGGTCCCATGGACTTGTGTATGTTCAGGTTCTTAAGATGGTCTCAAACCAGTTCCTCTCCTACAGTGGGCCCAAGGTCTTCATTCTTACAGTCCCTGCATCTGCCTTCCAAGACTTGGGTGGTGTGGTCAGTTACTTTGGTTATTTTACTGTTTGCATGGGTATTGCAGAGTATACTTGATTATTGTGGCTTAAATGATTTATTTCATATTTTAAGGAAACTTTTGATGTGTACTAGCATATCTTACATGGTAGACTGAAATGAGTCCTATGGCTTTCTGTGAACATAAATGACTTGCCATAGTCAGGCTTGACATACCAAGTAATTCAATGTAAGTACTCATGTGGTAGTGTGGCAAATAAGTAGCTTGCACTGTGCCAGTACTTCAGACTTCCAGTGGCTAAATATTGTTTACAAGAATCTTAAGATATGTTGCTCATATTACTCTTGAGTATAGGCAACTGGTGTTGTTGCCACAGGAATTCTGTTTGGTTGCCAGTTAGAAAACAGACCATCCGTGCAGTTATTCATAGGAGAGAATGCAGTGCATGACCACGATTCTTTATTAAGGTTAATTCCATGAAGTAAGTTTGAAAAATCCCTGAGTACGCTGGTATTAACTTTCATAGACATTTCATTTGTGATCTCGATTACTTAGTGTTTAAGTTTGATAATAATAGACTGTGAATTAGCCCTTGGAATAAAGTAGATCTCAGAAGTGTGTATTATAGAGTAAGAGCAGGGGGTGTTGAGCAGTTGCTGTGTTAGTGAGCCAGTGCTCAGCACTAGGTTAACTTTTACAAGGTTATGCTTCAGGATGGTGAGTAATCCCGAAGTCAGTACGTTGATTTGCATTTATAAAGGAGATTGCCATGGCAAGTGCGTAAGCCACTTTCTTTTGCTATGCAAGTATAGAGAAAGTATTTCAATTTTACATGGGCCATTATTTACTTCTAGTAATTATATTAATTTACTCAAAGAGTGATTAAGGTTTGACCTTTTTGATTCCTAATTTGATATTGTTAGCCAAATTTAATTTTAGAAAAATGTGTCCTGGAAGTGAAACCCTAGGAGCTGTGAGTGTGCTTATAGTAGTCTTGACAATTTCTATACATTTTCAAGGAACTTGTAAAGAGTCAGTTGTGAAACTGAATTCTTGTTCAGCTTGAGCTTTAGTAGAACTATAAAGCTATATATGAATTTCAAAATCTGAAGAGTAACTTGTTGAATTATCCAATAAATATATAATGGGAAGATGTTGTGGTTTAACCCCAACCAAGACAGCTTGTGCACTTACTCCCAGTGAGTGGTGCCAGGCTGGAAGCAATCGAGGCCCACGTTAGTCCGTCCCCCCCCTTCCCCAGGGGCTGCCCCCCCCTTTCCCCGCTCCCAGAGGGATGGGGAGGAGAATCGAAGGAATGCAACTCCCACGGGCTGAGATAAGAACAGTTTAGCAACTAATGTACAATACAAATCACCACTGCTACCACCAAAGACAACAATGATAAGAGAAAATAGCAAAGGAAGGGAGTACAATACCACGTGCTGAACCACCAGTCCCACCCGGCCAACCCCCTGTCCTTCCGGGTACCTCCCAGTTCCCCCCTGGGCATGACATGCTGTGGTATGGAATACCTCTTTGGTCAGTTCGGATCAGGTGTCCTGTCTCTGCTTCCTCCCGGCTTCCCCTCCTCCCTGGCAGAGCATGAGACTCACGAAGTCCTTGGCCAAACCAAAACATCATTTTTATCAGCTTTGTTCCCAGCCCGAAAGTCAAAACACAGCACTGCACCAGCTACCAAGAAGGAGAAAAAATGACTGCTGCTGCTAAACCCAGGACAGAAGAACAACTATTTTTTTTTTTTCCATTTGAAAGTGTTACTGTTTTTGAAAACTTGAATATCCGCAAATAACTATTGTCCTGTTTAATACTCATGGCAAGAAGTCCATTAGATAAAGAAAGCTTAAAGTAATGGTGGAGCGTTCTGTTTTTCCCATCCTAAAGGTCACTGTCCTGCAAAAGGCTATTTTTTTATTTTTCTGTGTTGCTATAAGGACAGCTGCATGCATGGCTCAGTTTTTTGTTTTGATTTGGGGGCAGATATTGACACTGACTGTTCACACTTTCCCAGTTTGCAGCTTCACCTCACTAACCTTACCCCTTCATATAAAGTTCTTCCTTATGGTTTTTACTTTTATAAGCAATAAATACTCAATTTTTCCTATTAGACCCTTATTTCTGATACTGCAGTGTGTAACGTTTCTTTTACCAAGTTAGTGAGTTAACTGCAAAGTTCTGGTGAAATACAAGTTTAGGAAATTGATTTTTACTTCCCTTTTCTCACTCCCTTTTGTTTCAGTAGTGATTAACAGCCTGGATAGTATTCCTTGCCTTAAATGTCTGGTACAGTGTGTAAGAGTGAGTGTTAAGTTGATACTATGTATCCATTAAATTGAGTGAATTTTATTTATCTTCTGAGGTCTGTCTAAAGATAAACCCCCCTGCAAAATCTGTATACACAGAATGGCTGAAATGTTAATTTCTCACTAGCTAAATAATGGCATAAAAGTCATGTTAACCTGCACTATTTGTTATTTTAGCAATGATAGATGAGTTTGCGAGAACTTAATTTTTTGACCACTGACCTTTTCAGTTTTGCAGTTTATGTCAACAGCAAACTTGAGAACAAACACCCCCCCCATTTTTAGCTGAACATGGCCACTAGTTGGTATATCTAGGAGAAAAGGTCTGCTTAAGATACTGTAAAATGCATTATAATTTCTATACCTATTAGCTATTTGTCATAAATTCAGCTATCTCCATTTTAAAGTTAAGCTGCTTCTGATGTTGGCTGTTAACCACTAAAATGATACTTTGCTAGTGATTACTTTTTTAATTAAGCCCATGTATTAACTATAAAGCCACTTGAGTGCATTGTAAATAAAATGCTGTAATAATGAAGTGCTTTAATTACACTCCCTAAAGTATGCATAGTTCTCAGTAAATTTTTTATTTCAATTCTTAGCATGTTCTTTTTTTCTGAAAAGCATTGGAGTTGCTGTAAAGACGGAAATGCAGTCTTTAAAGTCATTTGAGCAAATTCCATGGCTGTTCTCTAGTTAGTGAATTTTCAGTCTTTGCAGCAAGCTAATTGCTTCTGCTAATAAATAATCTAAAATCGATGCTGACAGCAGTTAATTGGCACAGAGACTTTATTCTGTAAAGCACTTGGCTAACGACCTTCCTTAAATTAATAGCATTAAGTACTATGAGGAAATAAATCTAAGGAATTGCCTGTCATTTGCTTGTCATGGCCTATAACTTCCAATAATGATGGCTGATAGATTTTTGCACATTCCATTATTGAAGTTGGTGCATGTAATTATTCTCCTCATTATATGTAAACAATTAGCAATATTTGGTGTTTCCTTGCAATAAAGCTGTTAAGCAGAAGTAGCCCATTAGAGTTTAGAAACGATTTTTGAAAGCAAAATTTCATTTCCATTGAATAATGCAAATCTGTAGGTATTTGAACATGCTACTGGTCATCTGTTGGTGACATTAGTAAGTTGCTTGTAAATGGGAGGATAGAGAGGGTAAAATACTTTGAAGAATTCTGTGTTGATGTGTGGAACCTTTTGTTTTCAGCTTGAGGAAGTAATGGAGAAGGAAACATACAAGACTGCTAAATTAATTCTTGAAAGATTTGATCCAGAATCAAGTGCAAAGGTAAGAACCTTGATAATAATACTGATTTAAGATGAAAGGTACTATGGAGCTGAATATTCAAATAATGTTATTTGTAATTAATTGGCAGGAGGCTGAACTGCCATCCTCAGGAACATCTGCAACCTCAAGACCTGGACAAGGTAATAGCCCTGTAAAATGGGTGCTCCTTAGCATAGATATTTGTCTTTCATAGCAATTTCCACTCTAGAAGTCTCTCTGATAAAATTTGTAGATCAATTGACCTTTATTTAGGGTTAATAGACTTTTTATTAGACTATGCCATTACTATTCTGTATTTTTCAGATAAGGGATCTATTGCTAAAGGCCACTACTCTTCTAGTCAGCAGGATATTTAATGCTGCTTGGTGCTAAAGCGGAGAGAAAACTAACTTCCTGTGGCATGCTAGCAAGTTTTCTAGAATAATAAGCTGCGTGCATATCTGTTCATTGGCCTAGTAGGTCAAATTCTGTATTTGGTGAGTTAGACCTGTCCTAATGCAGTGCTTAAACTACTTACATATGGTGGATGGAGAGGTTCCACAAAGCTAGCACAGAAATAATTTCATTTAGTCATCCTGGTATTGAAAAGATATCACCATCATTTTTGAAACTCCTAGTAAGTCATATGGTGGTTGTCTTCCCATCTGACCAGGCTGTGTAAGTAGCGATGGTGGCAAGCTAGTTGTGGAGTCTGTATTAACTAGTTAACTAGTCTTGTGTATGCTTGGGTTTACAAAGCATAGTGTGCTTTTGATCCAGGGTTCTGAATTTGTGCAAAAGCAGATTAGTTGGATCCAGTATATGGATTGATTTTGACTTCACTGGTAATAGAAGGGCTGTGAGGGAGAGGTTTTGAGAGAGAAGTATTTCTGAGAGCCAACCACTATAGACTGGGGTCTGCGTTAGTAAGTGTGTAATAGGTGTAGATTTGTAAAGTGAAACAGTTGTTGCTGAGGAGTTTGCTCACACTGTGTATGTTTAGGGACTTTTATTTAGGGCTAGCTGTAAATTGCTCTCACGGACCTGGTGAAGGGCATCTTTCAGTTCAGTTTCATTTGAGAAGAATGTAAGTGCTGTTCTCTGAGACTTTTGCGGTTTGAACCAGAGACCTCTTAAGTTGGGACACATCTGAAAATATAAAGTACACTTCTGATACAAACATTACTTGACTCCTTTAGGTACATCCACATTAA
Source organism: Neopsephotus bourkii (assembly GCF_033783945.1). Classification (NCBI taxonomy): domain Eukaryota; kingdom Metazoa; phylum Chordata; class Aves; order Psittaciformes; family Psittacidae; genus Neopsephotus; species Neopsephotus bourkii. Next base: position 10,891,294 of record NW_026900709.1, read on the forward strand.
ATAAAATGATTTATTTTATCCTGAATAAAAGTTCAATTTCGCCTTGGAAAAGACTTTGGAAAATAAATTTCATAAGTTACCATGGCTTATGGATGGATTCAATGATCTTAAAGGTCTTTTTCAACCTAAATCATAACATAGAATCATAGAATGGTTTGGGTTGGAAGAGACCTGTCATGTTAAGGGAACCCCTTAACATGATGGCACCTTAAAAATCGTTGCTGCTCCTATGATTCTAGAAAATGTTGTTTATGTATGGCACAACTTATTTTTTTCCCTTAACTTGTTCTTGAAAACATTTTGATTTGAGAATTGGTGCTGCTTTTTGTTCATGTAAAAGCAGATATTCAGACTGTTGTATTTTGTAGATACATTGTAGTTCAGGAGGGACTTGCTGTGTTTGGCTTGTGGAGACTTGTAAAAAACCTGTTCCTGGTATGTGCAGCAATTATTTAATTTTTTAGCTACCAAAAACCTTATATATCTACCCAAAATGAGTATTTGCTTCTGTTCTGTGCAGTAGATAACTTACTGTAAGTAGATGGCACCTCAGTGTGGATGTGATAAAATTTTTATGCAATATATGGCAGAATTATAGTGATCTGGAATACTAAACTATCTGTTAACAAGTTAACATTAAAGATTCTCTTCTCTTTGTTCACTTCGGACACAGACTAGCCAGGCAACAGAACTCATTATCTTGAGCTCTGTAATTGAATCTTTTTGAAAAGAGGGTAAATAATGACCAGTGTGTAATCAGATTGGACAGTGACATGTATGAGGCAGCTGATGAAAGGTTAGTTGATATGTTTTTGACTTACCGATTGGAATGGAAACTTGTGCATCCTACTACTTATACAAAGATTTAATCAGCATTACATAATATTTGGTTCTCAGAAAAACAGCTGTTGGTGCCCCAGTTTTTGTATTTAGCTGCTCTTGCAGGTTTTGCGGTTTTGACGTGCACTTAAATAACTGGTTTTAACAGATAATTCAGGTGAACCTGGAGTTTGGTGTAAGAAGGCACCTGGAAATCCAGAAGGAAAAGAGTTTGAAAACTTAAGTACAATTTTATCTATTCAGAAATGTTTTGAGGAATAGAGTTAATGAGCATATACTTATGCAGTACTTCGGCTGTATGAAAAAAAAAATCAGGGTAAGTATATTTGCAGTGGACTAAACATTGAGAATATTGTGTTATTAGCTGCTTGCTTCATTGCGCTAATACAACTGTTAGCAGGTCTGTATTGTAAATGAGATAGCCCCATGACCAGAATTTCATGCAGTAGGAGATAGTTGCAACCTGTGGGATAGGTACAGCCATGAGGAAGAAATAAAATGTTTGGTTGGTCTTTGCCAGTAAAGCCAACGAGTTATGTGAACTATATATTGACCTGCAGTGTCTTTTAAACTTAGCTCTTTTAAAATATGTATTCATGTCTACAAAAATCAAGGAATTCTGAAGTGAGGGAGAAATAAAAAAGTTATGCTTGTAAACGTGAAAAACACAGCTGTCTCACCACTGGCAATTTCTTAATATTCTTTAAAAGATCATACTGGATCATCAGTTGTGAGTAGTAGCCCTGTTAAGTAATGCATTTGCTTACGTGTCTGTATTATTCACTGCCAGTAACTATAGAATTTGGACTCCAGTGTGCTTGAAGCGTGGAAGTTATGTTTTTGAGTTACTTATTTGTCTTCATACACTTGGTTTGTGGATGCTCAAAAAAATCATTAAAAGAAGAAATAAACCTTGGAAAATCATAAAACTTCATTAAAACTACATCAGCAGTAACTGTATATTGTGCTAGCATTGAGACCCAGTGGACAGGTTACTTGGCCAACTTGTGGAACTTGAGTTATGGAAATCTGAAACTTTGCAACAGGCTCACTATTAACATTTTGCATCTCAACATACGGCAATTTCAGAAGTATATAGATCATATACAGTTACTGCAGAAGAATATTAGGGCTGTTATTGTCGAAGCAGAAAGCAAGTTTAAAGGAATTAGAGGAATTTGTGGGCAACAGGGTTCATATTTGATACTAAAAACGATTAGAGAAGGCTGTACTCTCTAATGTCCCTCACAATGCATTTGTGGATCCTGGGAGTGGTATCAGAGGTGCAGGCAACAGAAATAACTCGGGTTTGTGTGTTATCAGTAAATAACATTGACAGTGGGATTGCGTGCGCTCTCAGCAAGTTTGCTGATGACACCAAGCTGTGTAGTTTGGTTGATACGCTGGAGGGAAGGAATGCCATCCAGAGGGACCTTGACACGCTTGTGAGGTGAGCTGATGCAAACCTCATGAAGTTTAACCATGCCAAGTGCAAGGTCCTACACCTGGGTCTGAGCAATCCCAGACATGGCTACAGGTTGGGCAGAGAAGAGATTCAGAGCAGCCCTGCAGAGAAGGACTTGAGGGTGTTGATCGATGAGAAACTGAACATGAGCCAGCTTCAGTGTGTGCTTGCTGCCCAGAAAGCCAACTGTATCCTGGGCTGCATCAAAAGGAGCATGACCAGCAGGTCAAAGGAGGTGATCCTGTCCCTTTACTCTGCTCTCGTGAGACCTCACTTGGAGTATTGTGTGCAGTTCTGGTGTCCTCAACATAAAAAGGGCATGGAACTATTGGAACAAGTCCAGAGGAGGGCTGTGAGAATGATCAGGGGACTGGAGCACCTCCCGTATGGAGAGGCTGGGTTGGACAGAGCCTTGCGTGACATGGTTTAGTGTGAGGTGTCCCTGCCCATGGCGGGGTGGTTGGAACTAGATGATCTTAAGGTCCTTTCCAACCCTAACTATTTTATGATTCTAACATCTACAACCAGTGTAAGAGATGGAGTATTGGAATGGATGGGCTGTTGGTCTCTTCATGGAGAGCGTTTCTCATTTTCCTGTAAGTTCTAGTAACTTTTTTATTTGGGGAGTAGCAGAGTGTTGGCAAGTTTTCTTAAACATGAAGGGAGTGAAAGCTAAATGAACTAATGTACTTCTAAGTGTGTGTGCGTGAGCTTTGTGCATAACTTGATGCCATTTTGTGGAAACTAACAGTAAGTCTTGCATTCTTACTTCTGTGATGAGACTAAAACTACTGTAGCACATCTCTCCAATACTGACTATAAAGCACTTGGTTTCAACATCATTGTAGGAGCAAAAATACAGAGAAAAAGTCATTAAAGTAGCAGTAACTTTAAAAATTGAAAGCCTTGTTAAAGGAGGCTTGCCAAAAATGACCCTTCAGAAAGAACAGGCCAAATGCGCAAACTCTTGCAGGTGGCATGAAAATTGCTTCAGAATAGTGTAATAAAGACTTGGAGTAAATATGAATATATCCGTGACCTATTGAAACAATCAGAGCTGTTAAGCAACCAAAATTGATGTGCTTAAACCACATAATGTAGGAAAACAGCCTTCAAAATATGGAAGTAACATCCATAGGTACAAAGTATAGCCATGATCTTTGACATCTTTATATGTAAAACTGTAATAAAGCAGGCTTTGTAATGAAAAAGAATGAAGAAAATGTTAGCAGTGCATTAAAATGTCTTTACAGATACTTAAAATGATCTTGGAACAAGTGAATTTAGGCTTCATACTTACCACTTCATTTTTTAAAACCTGTGGAGCTGAAGAGTTGAGAAATTGCATACCTTTACTTGATGTTTTGAAAGTGGTACAGGAGTGGAAACTATAACAAACTTGAAAATGTGGATAAATCGTGGGGCAGAATCGTTATATTGTTTGTAGGTAAGTCATGCCTGTTGGTCAGAAGGTGTTGAGAGGATGATGCAATTATTGTAATGTAGTTAGACTTGAAAGGTTGCTAGTAAGGTCTCTCACAAAAAGTTTTCCAAGAAATCTTAGTAGTGAGGTTTGTCGTAAATGAATTCTTGATTAAAATAAAACTTTGAACACACGAGCAGTTTTCAAAATAGAAACAAGTCACCAAGGAAAACTTAATGGAGTTTCTGCAACTACCTCACCAATTTATCCTGTTTTCCAGATTCTGAACAGTTTAAGTAGTGAGGGGACTTGCTAAAACCAAGTTCAAGTACAGAATCATTATACCCATTGGGTGATCTAACTTGGATGATAAGGTTGTGTGAGGCAACAAAGCCAGGAGCACGAAGGTGAGGCAAGGGAAGGGTAGTAATTTATTCTTCTCTATAGAAAACTGGATTAGGTGGACTTTTAGCAAGACTGTGCAGTTGTAGTCTTCGGATTATATCAGAGTGTTTTTATTCGTTCTTATGGTGTATATTAATCTTACTTATATGCACAGATAAGTAAGCAAGAGCATAGCCTACGTGTGTTGTAATTTTGTGGCACTAGTCAGTGATTTTTTTCCAACAGAGCTTGTGTTAATACTCCAGTGATACTAACTTTGTCTTAGCTAATGCAAGTGAAGTACCACAAGAGTCTAAGCTGTCACTTGTTAATCATGTTAATGTCAGCAGCCCTGAAGTGAAGGTTACATTTTGGTTTGGTTTGTTGCAATAGTGTATTGCAAAGGCTGCCTGGAGGTGCTGAGGATTAGATGGGATGATAATGACGCTGCTGTTCAGTAAGCATGGCTCATGAGCATTGTTCCTTGTTTGGTTTGGGAAACAAACTTCTATATAAATATAATGGAACTTCGTGTTTGCATGAATAGTATCCAAGCCTTAATTTATTACTGGAATTATATTCCCATTGGTATTAATAAGAACTGAAGAAACCTATTTTTCATAATATCTATTTAATAGTAACTCTCATAGTGGAATGAGAGGAGGTGGAAGTAGGGACATGTTCCATCAGAGCCTGTTCTTGCTTCATGCCAATCTAAGCACATAACTTGTTCGTAGGATTGCTGAAGCCAGTGAACAAAACAGTATGATTTAAATGAAGCATTATAGTTTCTTCTTGCTTTAGAATTTTTTCCATCTACCCAAAATGAATTTTTTTAGTAACTCCGGGCATTTAGTGTGGATATTTTAGACATGACTGGATAGCTTTTGTTCCTGTGGAAGGCTAAATACTTGGAAGCGTGTTTAAATCATAAACAGTGGTCAGTTCTGTCTGTATGCTGTAGCTTGACCCTAGCTGTTCTGATCTTCAGTATTCTGCCTTAGAGAACAGAATTGTAAGCTAGCTATCTGCTAATTTTCTTCTAGAAGAAATTTGCCCTAGGTATTTCGTGGTTAATTATTACTGTATTTTAAATATAGGATTCTCTGTGTGGGTTATTTCTATGGTATGCTCAGTCAGGCAGATTGTGATCTTTAGTTATAGCACTTCCTGGTTTTGACTAATTTGCTGGTTGGAATAATGATATTAATGTGCTTTTATTAATCTCTTATAATGCTAGATAGTAAATTCTGTGTGCACATATTCTTGTTAGAAATACGTCAGAGGACCACAGCTCAGAGAAATGCTTCTACACCCCCGCCTGCAAGTCCTAAACAAGGCTCTCCGAAATCACTGGTTCCAGCACCTCCTAATCTGCAGAGAGATGCATTGCCTCCGAGTGGACCCCCAGAAAGAACTGTTGTGGCACCCTTGCAGTCAAATGTTTTACCAAGACGCCCTGGATCCCCTGCTACTTCAGTGTCTGGAATGGGTAAACAGAGCACTTAATGTTATTTACAGTTTATATTGTTTTCTCTGGTTACCAATAAAATAGGCCATTTTCAGACAGTATGGAAATGGCATTTCATTTGGAAATAGGAGAGCAGTTATCTGATTAAGCAGGAGTTCCATATTCAATTAGCCATAACTCTCTACAGCTGGCACCTTTTGATGCTGGAACCTATTGCCTTAGCTCATTTAACTGTTATGGCTTTTTTGTTTAAATGGCAATAAAACTTTGCAGTATTCTGTAGTCAACAATATAGCATACCTTTTTATGTTCTTAGTTTAGAAGAGCTCTACACTTAGATAAATCAGATACAGAGGAGAACACTTTCAGAATATATTCATGTTTCTCACTAAACCCTGCACATTTTTTTTAACACATATCTTGACATTTATTTAAATTTTTGCTCTAGGAGGTATAGTCATGCAATCTATACTCATAGTGTAAAATATCAGATACACTGAAAAAGTTGCCTGTTGTAGCTGAATTCTTCTAAAATGCATTGTTATTTTGGTAGAAGAGTCAAAAGTTCAGCAACAGGTTGAAATCTGGTAGAAATGAATGCTCTGTAAAATTTGTTTTTGTATCCTGAAAATGCTTTTTCCTTGATTTCTGGATTGGTCTTCAGATAGGATGTATTTTATTAAACAGAACATCAACTAAATAGGAGGGATGGCAACATTTGTGAGTTTTGGGTGGGAGACATTTTCATTCTCCTCATGCATGGTAAAGCTGTGTATGGGTTAGTGCCAGGACTTTCATTTTTTGCAGGATGTCTGGCAAGTTGTATCGCAAGGCAAGAAAGGAGATCAAATGCTGTCTTGAAAATAGAAGGGATTCAACTTGCTAAGAATCTTCTAAGCACCGCTGTAATGTGGAGTAGTTCTTTGCTCTTTACAGTGATCAAGAGTATTTTCTTCTGCCCTGTATTCCTTTTTTTTAGCTTGGAGTTACCGAAGTCTTACAAACTGGATGCCCTTGCTTGCTTCACTTTCATGGTACAATCTTAAAGTAGGACTATAAATAATATGTTGACATTCAGTTTCTTAATGGAAGATCTTGGGCAGCTGAATGTTAAAATGCCTGTTTGTATTGCTTAGTGTAGTGGAATACACTTGTCCTGAAAAGCTGTGATCTCTCACTTCTCTGCAGAGTTCATTAAGGCTAATTTTTTGTTAGTAATTGTTTACCTGTATTATGAAACTGCTAAATTTGTTTTTATCCCTGAAGTGAACTGTAAAGGCAAGTTATTACTAAGTCTTAATTATCTTGAAGTACCAGAAATCAACTCTTTGCGCCAGGAAATTGGTCATTTGGTTACAAATCATGTTTAATGAAACCTGCTTACTGAAAATTCCTTGAAGAGTTTAAAATCACATGTTCCTTCTTAAGAAGCTGGCTATATAATAGGGTAGTATTTGCTATATAACAGTTTTATTCTTAGGGGAAGGTTAGGGCACATTGACTAAGCTGGGCAAAATTCAGCCTTTACTGCAGAAAAACTTTAGAGGAAGAAAGGGAAAAAAGTAATGGACTAGTTTGAAAGGACAGTTACCACACCTGTTAGTTAAAATATTTAATGTCGTTTTTGTGATAATGCCTTATATGGACATCCCCCCTCCCCACTCCCCCCTCCAACCCCCTCTAGCAATCCCCTCCCCCCCCCCCATTTGGAGCAAATGTATTATTTTGTTGTAGATGGCAGTGGAAACGACTGCAATTGTCAGTTGATGGGGAAGCCCTGTTTTGTCTGGAATTACCCCCACTTTCAGGCATATAAAATCTCAGTCATGTAGCTGTAGTGGAAAGTATGTCAACTCAGTATCTGTAAGAGTAGTATCATTATATCTAAGTTTATGCATTTATTGCAACAAATGTAAATAGCCTTAATTATCTCTACTTTAGAGAAGATTAATAATTCATTTTCATTATACTATATTTTGTAGAGGAGAATCAATTTAATATGCATTACCACAGAGCTCCCATATGTTTGAAAATTAATAACCAGCAGGTAGTTGAGAGTTTGCCAAGCTTTGCAGAAATGACCAGTCTTTCTACAATGATTGCTTTTGATGTTTATATTAATTACTGGTGTCCATAACAGCATGAAAACTAAGATGGTTGGTTTGAGTTATTAGTAGGCAGGTAATTGAAGTTCTTGAAGTGTGTGATGATGTTTCCTGCTAGGTAACTTTCTTTAATTTTTACATTGTTTATTAACTTCCAGAAACTTTTCATATATTTATGATAATTAACTCATACAGAAATTTGGTCTTTTGAATATAGAGCTTAGCCAGGTATTCACAAAATTAGTCTAAATGTAATTTTGTTGCAGATTGTATCAGTGCACCAGTGTATCAACCTTTACTTCACATCTATGTTGGGTGTTGCCCATTCACTTATTTTTTTAATGGAAGTATTATGTCTTTTGGGTATTCGTGAAGCTTTTAGGAATTGCATTTTGCCTGAATTCTTCTCAGGACAGCTTGAGAGTTTTTGTAATCTGGGTTCCTGATTGTTGACAGAATACAGGAATAATTTGGGAATGCATTTTCTGACATCTCCTGAATTTAATTCTCTTGTTTGTGAACATGAGGGTTATTTTAAAAACATATGTCTTGAGCATCAAACTTATTTGTGCTTATTGAAGAGTTGTAAAATGCAGTATTTTCTAATCAAATGTTATTGATTAGAAAGGTCCTCCACTTGGGTTGGAGCAATCCCAGACACAGCTAGAGGTTGGGCAGAGAAGAGATTCAGAGCAGCCCTGCAGAGAAGGACTTGGAGATGGTGGTCGATGAGAAACTGAACATGAGCCGGCAGTGTGTGCTCGCTGCCCTGAAAGCCAACCATATCCTGGGCTGCATCAAAAGGAGCATGACCAGCAGGTTGAAAGAGGTGATCCTGCCCCTCTACTCTGCTCTCATAAGACCTCACTTGGAGTATTGTGTGCAGTTCTGGTGTCCTCAACTTAAAAAGGACATGGAACAGTTGGAACAAGTCCAGAGGAAGCCCGTGAGGATGATCAGGGGCTGGGGCACCTCCTGTATGAAGGCAGGCTGAGAAAGTTGGGGCTTTTCAGCCTGGAGAAGACTGCATGGAGACCTCATAGCAGCCTTCCAGTATCTGAAGGGGGGCTGTAGGGGTGCTGGGGTGGACTACTTATTAGGGACTGTAGTGACAAGACAAGGGGTAATGGGTTAAAATTTAACCAGGGGAAGTTTAGGTTGGATATAAGGAAGAAATTCTTTCCTGTTAGGGTGGAGAGGCACTGGAATGGGTTGCCCAGGGAAGTAGTGAATGCTCCATCCCTGGTGGTGTTCAATGCCAGGTTGGCTAGTGCCTTGGATGACATGGTTTAGTGTGAGGTGTCCCTGCCCATGGCAAGGGAGGGTTGGAAATATATGACCTTAAGGTCCTAACTGTTCTGTGATTCTGTGATTCTATGATTCTGTGACTCGCTCTATGATTCTGTGATTTATGATTCTGCTTGTAAAGATTAGGACAGTCCATTTAGGTCAATTGTCCAGTATTGATGAGAGCTGCTTTGAAAGGCTGTACTGTTAGAAATATTACAACCTTGATGGCAAGATTAGACTATGTGTTGCACTTAGAGAGGGCGCTGCTGAAAATGTTTGATTCCTAGTTTCCGATGTTTGCGGTAGAGGATGGAGGTTAGCTGTACATGGCATTCAGCTTGAGGTTTACCACAATGTAGCACATTCTGTGAAGATTGAAATGTAGAAAGCTTGAGATGATAATTATTGGCAGCTACATTTAATGTGGTGTTTAATCTTAAAGCCCATCTTGGATCAGCCTGTAGTGAGACTTGCTGTGTTGTCTTTGCCTGTGTAAACTCTACTTGAGGTATGTGTTACTTCTGTGCATTTATGTATGCATACGTTTATGAAAGAGTATCAGTAGCGTTTGGAAGCTGTGACAGTGGATGTTCTTCTTGGTGCAGTACCCAGCTAAAGTGCTACAAGAAAGCTAGATCTGTCTTCTAAGAAGCTTGAAGTCCATTGTTTTTTCCGTAGCATCTTTCAATTAAATGTCTTTCTAAATTAGTTCAACTTGCTAACAAACTGTACTCTCCTGGGAGTACATTATTTGGATTTTTAAAAAATAATTTTTACATCTTCAGACAGTGGATTTAGTTTGTTTTACCCTTTAGCTTCCTCTTTGTTTATTGTGCATCACTGGGGATTCTGTGAAACATATCTTCCTAAGAAAAATACTGGAAGCGTACAGCAAATTGAAAGAAAATTGAAGGTCAAGTCTGTTGTTACTAGGAGCCTTTCTTTTAAGCCATTCCTTTTGTATATTTTGGTTTTACTGGTTATAGTGAGAATAGCTACAAGCTAGAACTCTTCCCTGAGAAAACGCTGGTTACTTTTTCTACCTTGAGACTTTTATTTCTATGAAATATGCTTAGTTCTTGCATGCCTTAAGATTACCATATGTTCATCTCTGTACAAAACCTACTAATATTGGTTGATTTTTTTTTTTTTTTAAATGTATAACCTTAACTATCTTGTGCTTGCAAAGGACTTTTGCATTGTTACAAGTAAGCTTGTCATTGGGTTGAACTGAGTCTTACCGGTCAGGTTTCATAATTTTGTCCTCAGGTGGCTTGAAGCTCACCATTTTGTCCTAGTTTCAGAGTTCTGAAAGGACTGTTTTGTTGTCCTACTAAGACAGTGGTGTTTTTTTTTTTTTATTATTATTTTTTGTGGCCTTTGGATGTAATTCATAAAGGTCTTATGAATATTTACTTAAGATATTTTAAGTCTTCTGTTGTCCCTCCTACCTCCCAGTGCTCACGTAAATATCTCTTGTTCAAGAATGACTATGGAGTCTGTATGTTCAAAGTACTGTAGCTTAATACCTTCTGTGCTTGTGTAAAAGTATGTCTTGTTCCAGGAGTGTGGCCTTGAGAAGAAGGTTCAGTTATTTTAATGGCCACTTCTGAACGATTCAGTCTTAGTTTCTTACTAAATCATGTTTTGCTCATTATGCATAGAATCTTTTGTTTTAAGGCTGGAAAGAAAGGTAGGCATAAGAACTCAAAGCTACATAAATTGAAATTGGTATCTTGCAGTGGTCTTGTACAATAAGCCAGATGTTTTAAAACTTCTTGGAATGATGGGTTTGGGCCTCTGATCTGTTTTAGCTGCAATACGTGAACATGTGGAAAAGGTAGTACCAACTACTGCTGTTACCTCTTGGTAGAGTTTTGTTTTGATACTAATTCATTAAACACATGGGATATGAAAAATGATATCTGAATAGTGGCCTTCTGGTTTCTTTGATTAAACATAAATCTGAAAGTATCAAACTGTCCATTAAACATAGGGTTACCAAAATAGCAAATGGCTGGACATATTTAATGTGTAGACTGAATGCACACTGAGGGCATGATTAATGTGGTATAGTAATTACTCAGAAACCAGTGGATGCTTCTTTGGTAACATCTTTAGTTCTTCTACTGTTGCAGTTGGTCTTAACAGATTTGTAGCTGGGAATTTCAAGTGTTGAATGTGCAAAGTTGAGAGTATATGAAGAAAACTCAAGGAGTTTTTCTTTGCTTAAGAAGCCTCTATTTATGAGTAATTAAATACTGTTGATGCCTTAAGTTCTTTAGAAATTATGAATGTAATTACATATGCAAAGTGTAAAAATAGGTAAGCTAAAGGAGAAGAGAAACTTTCAACTATTGTGGGTTTAAAAATCTTATAGCTTTCCTAGTGGAATAAGAAATATGGCCATGTATATTAAGTAGGTGCAATTGTTTTATAACACTAGCATGCACAGTGAAATACCATATTTCATGTAATAGTATAGTTGAAAATTTTGACACAGTTGTGTCTTCCTAGGTCTTCACCCTCCAGGCCCTCCTTTAGCAAGACCTATTCTTCCTCGAGAAAGAGGAGTTGTGGATAGAGTTATTGAATATTTGGTTGGTGATGGTCCTCAGAACAGGTAAAATGTTGCTAAAGGAAATTTCTAAATTCTCAAGAAATAGGAAGCTCCTTAACGTTAAGCCACATGTGTCAAGGTTAAAGAATTGCAAATGAATTTGTCCAAAACTTTTGTAATGAAATGGCCCTTTCTCAGTGCTTCATCTGAGATCTCTTTGTAGGAAAAATGGTAACATTTTGACAAAATTAACCTCTGCTTTGGTTGATATTAATCATATAATACCAAAAGAAAAACCTGTGCTCATGTAGGTGAATGAATTCTATTTTGAACTAAGAAAGAAATAAATTTGATTATCTTAGAAGTTCAGATTTATTGCCGTTATATATTATTTCAGATTTCTTTAAGAACTGTCCAAACATACTGTAACTTCCATGTTAACAGTGGTCACTTTTCACATTGACTGTATTCTAATGATATATAAACTTAATTTGGATAATATTTTCTGACAATTGCATTTAATATGTTGAGCCATGAGATTTAGGTTGTAGCTAAGAATATTTTGCTGTTTATAAACCATCTGAAAAATTATTATTTAATATACAGATTGTTTGCTCTAAAGCATAATAATTTCACTGTGGAAATTACCTTTTAAGAGTAAATATCAAAGTTATTAGTCAGTATCAAAGGTGGAATGCATCTCACTTCAGTGTGTTTATTATTTAAAAGTATGTAATTGTATATTATTTATGTTTTCTAGGTACGCCCTTATATGTCAGCAGTGTTTTTCTCACAATGGTATGGCATTGAAGGAGGAATTTGAATACATAGGTAAGAGCTGTTCTGTGGTAGACTATTAGTTGTCTTATGTTTCATAACTAACATGTATCATACTTCATTCTGGCTGCAGTTAAGTTCTTAACTGACACTGAAATACCACTTCTTATGGGAACAGTTTATGCTAACTTATTACTCCGTACCTTAAGATTCACTTCAGGACTTAGAGAAGTACTTTATCGCAGCCTTCAGGCCAAGGATTTTATGTGTGGAAAAGTATTCAGTAGAAATAAGCCTCTTCCCATACATCCCTGAGAATTGCTACTGGCTATGAATGGTTCTCAGAAGGGTTTTATATTGAGAAACTATCTGACGTTAAAGTATGGCTCTTTTACCAGAACTTAAACAAAATTTTGCTTTGGCAAGAAGATGCTGGGGAGGTATCGGAAAAGGAATAGGAACAAGCCCAAGGGGGCTATATGTGAATTTATGGCTGACAATAACTTAAGACAGACACTGCTCTTTATTGAACACAGATGTTTTATTTTGCTTCCTTTCCATCACAAGTGTAAGCCTGATGCTTAAGAAATGAGGGAAACTTAGATAAATCTCTTTTTTTTTTTTTTTACTTAATAAACATTTAGTTTTGCTGAATTTTGTGAGTAAATATACAGCATTGTAAGAATAAGATAAGATAAATGTTTCCTATGGAACCAAAGATATTTGATCTATATGTCCTCTTATCTCCAAGTGAGTTCACAATTCAACTGTGCAAGAAATTGCCGCTTCGCCTCCTTGTCTAGTGGGGGAAAGGAGGAATTTAACTATTAAGTGGTATCCAGTGCCTCTCCAGGATAAAGCTGCATTTTCTTAATTAAGTATCATTTGAGCAGAATGCTCCTCAAAAAGCAGAGACATACCTTGCAGAATTCATAGCACCTACTTATTCAAGGGGTGAGGAAAGTGGAATCTGAGGGTGCGGGGAAAGTCATTTGCCAACTTAATTCTTTTGTAGGAAAGAGCACTATATGGGAATATCTGGTGGTACTGAATCTTGTTCATTGTGGCCAAATCTTTCACAGTGGTGGGCAGTACTCATAAGTGTAGCAGGGTCGAGAGCAAACAGGTTTTTAAGAGGCAAATGTACACTGAAGTTAAAAATGATACTGTGTGTACATGCTTGTGTAAATTGTATGGAGGTTCTCTAGGTACTGATGGTCACTCATTTAATTCTCTTAAGTATTTCAGTTAGAATATAGTATAGGAATGAAGGTGAAAGGTGAAATTAATTAATGATGCTACTTTTTGGGTGTGCTTTTGTGTAGCATTTAGGTGTGCCTACTGCTTTTTCCTGAATCCTGCAAGGAAAACTAGGCCTCAGGCACCACGACTTCCAGACTTCAGTTTTGAAAGAAAGCAGTCTACAGAATCGCGGTCTGCAACTGAGCCTCTAGAACCTAAAGAGAGAAAGCCCCAGGAGACTCAACAGACAGAAGGTATATGCAAATCTCATGAAGTTTTTCTCTTCAAGTCTAATGAAATCCTCCATGTCATCTAGCTCTTGGTTTAGGTGAGCTTGTTGTAAAAGTAACTGAAGAGCTCAAGTACTTGAACAGGCCTCTTAGTGAGTTGGTTGATGCCTTATGCCTGTGAACATTTGGACAATGACCTTAATAACATGTTTTAACTTTGGGTCAGGCAATTGGGCAAATGACGGTTGGTCCCTTCATTTGGTCTAACTTCATAGTGGGTGCAGTTTGTATTTTTTTTTTTTTTAATTCTTGTCCCTACTTCTAGCTTAGCTTGTTGATACTATTGTCTTCTCTCCGGTACTCTAAAATTCCTTCGTATTAGGCAATATATCTCAAGCAAATCATGGCATAACAAAATTTTTCTGTCTGATGTTACTGATGAACAGATGGAAAGTAACACTGTAGATTACAGAAATAGTTAAGAAGGGAATATGTACCAAAGTGGTTAACTTTCACTGTGTTCAGCAGGTCATTTGATTGAGGTGTGCTGGAATTTCTGCCTTTGTTCCTTTTGCTGTTTTCCTCAGGGCAGGAAAATCTAGTAAAACTGCCTTGTTTAATTTCAGGGAGTTCAAAGACAAATTGTCAATTTTAATTTAACGTAGTTCCTTTTGAAACGTTTTTATAGTCTGCAGATACAGTAGGCATCTGGTGTGCAGCCAACAGGAAGATGCAGTATGTTTTAAAGGGGTCTAAGAATTATAATTTCCAACCAGTGAAGCTCCAGTTAGAGGTGCTGTTGAGTGTTTGATGGTATTTTACATCAGTTTAAACAGGAATCATGGGGGGAAGTTAACCGAATAGTGTACAGCCCTGAGATTCAGGCTAGGAGCACACTGACTGTGGGAAACTATCATGAGTGTAACAGACTGCTTCTGCTTATCTTTAACAGAGAGTACAAAATGGCATTGCCCCTCAGTTTGTGGCATGAGAAGGCTGCATGAGACTGATAGGGAAGTCGCATCTAACTGTAGCCATCTCTGGATGTGGTCTTGATGCGGGTGCATTACAGGGAAAACTTGACTGGTTTCTTTTCCTGCACCATAGTGCACTCTTTCTTCATTAAAAGTACTATTACTAGCATGAAATAAGACTGAAATCAGATGCATGAACTAAGATGATTGCTACAACTTAAGATCCATTGCTACTGTTACAAAGCCATCAAACTTAACACTACTTAAAGCTACTTCTAAAGATTTCTATATCCCATTTAGTAATTTCGTGCCCCCCCCTTGTCTCAATGTGAATTACATCTTTGCCCTCAAGTAATGTAATTATCTTGTCAGTGAGCAGATGGTAGGCCAGTAGCTTCTTGACTGCTTCTAAAGTTAGAAGGTTCTTATAGAAAAGACATTATTTGTTACTGGGTTCTTAAAAACTCTTATTTTCCCCTGTGTGAATCAAGTGCAGAAGTCTTTAAAGATGGATATGCCACTCTTGGAGGTGGGTTCCTTTGGGCTTCTGAGTATTATCCGTAACTGCAAGTTCTCAGATGTTTTGGGAGAGGATGGTCGTAGTTAAACTGATGTTATCATTGAAGGAAATCTTTATCAAACTATGCCTTTAATGGGTTTGAGCTGCTGAGTCAGTTTATAGGTGTTGCAAAAATGTAAAGCCTTAAGAATGAGTGTGAGGGTTTTTTTTGTTAGGCGTTTGAGATGTAGGAGTGACAATTCTGCAAAATAACTTACACTTTTTTGAAAGCAGGATTTGCCAAGTATTTCAGGGTAAAAATAGGGTGGTTTTATTGCAATAAATGTGATTTTACTCATTTACCTCTAATGCTGAAAATTACTTTTTTTTGTTGTTGTTGTTGTTGATGGTGGTGTGGTCTTGTATTAAGGTGCTGCTTTATTTAAAAACAATGACAAACCACTGTGGGGTTGGTTTCCCAGTTCTTTTTTCCTGTTAGGAAGTGTATGGCAAAATATTTTGGAAGAGGCAAAAGGAGTAACTGATTTACTGACTTTTAGTTTTATCTGGTTTAAGTATCTGATCTTTTATTTGTTTCCAAGGTGATACAAAAAGTTCTGTCTTTATAATTACCAAGCAAACAGAAATGGAGTATATGTTAACATTTTATGCAAGTAATATCTGAGAAATGTCTTGAAGTACAAGATGTATACCCTATCAGTTTGTTACTGTGCATTATCTGCTTGTGACTTGCCACAAGGTAATCTCTCACGAATGAGAAAATAATATTTTCAGTAAATCACTTTTTCCATCAGAACCCTAATTTGAAACATAACATACATGGAGCCAGGCTTGATTAATAAATGAACATATTCCTTGATTGTAAGTTTAAGGTATAAAGCTATCGAGGCATAGCTCCAGGGAAGGCTTTTGTTCATTACAGTAATACAACTGCTGTCATAGCAAGAATAGACAATACTTTCACTTACAGATGTAGATAACCATTAAAAACAGGAAAGCAACTTCACTGCAATGTTGACAACACCGGGAGATCCAGCTTTTATCTGTAACTCATTTAAACTGTAGTTATATAGCTCAAAGAACCTGCAAGCTAATGTGATACAGAAGTGCTATAAACATTTTTTTTTTTACCAGTCAGCTACTTCTACTAATGAGTAGAGCATCAAACTGAATCTCTTTTTCAGCTGTGTGCTCGTGCAGTGACAAGCATGTTATTATATGCAACTCCTGTGGATAAGAGATCTGAAGAATGGTTATGGAGAGTGCTGTTGGCACTGAACCTTGGAACCTCTAGAAATACGGAGTTGTCGTGCTTTCTTATTCAGCAGAGTAACTTGGGAAATTTTAATACCAGAATGAAGCAATATACTTGGGTTCTCTTTTTACCTTTTACTTAAATGGCTCAATCTTGATTTTTAATTTTTTTTTTCCCCACCAAAGACTATTCAGTTTTCTTATGCACTTCTCTTAAAAGTATTAATGTTTGGATCATATTGAAAAAGCCAACAGGAGCCACGCTTATCCTCTTGATTAATTTTGTCTTGCCTGTATTGGTACTGGTACACTGCATTCTTCATTCAGGTTTAACATTTAGCAGTGTTTCAAAGGTTGAAAAAACTTGATTGCTTCAGTATTTTGTGGTGAATATCTATCTGGTACTGATCTTCAGAGGTCATCATTAGATGCCTCTGAGCTTCAGATTTCAGCATGGTGGTCAGCACTTTATGGACAGCTTCCTGGGTTGTCTCCAGATTTTTGTGTAATTCCTTCACCATCTGAGTGAAATATTTTATGATGATTTAATGCTCTGTCACTTCTAAGGATTCTGGGAATACAGCAACTGCTAGTATGTTTGTAGGGACTTCTATTTAAAAGGCAAATGCAGACACTTGGTTTGTTGCTCAGCAGATGGATTCACAGTAATGCTGCAGAGTAATGCCACTTCAACTGCATGCTTATTTGAGTTCTACCTAAAGTAGGGCTTGGGTTTGGGCAAGTGTTATAGGTGGAGCAGAAATTTCAACTAGGAATAAAACTGGTTGAGGACAGAGGACTAAGAAATAAGCTTGAGTATTTGTTCTGATCAGAATGGTCTGAATGTAGTGGTTTTGTGGTGGTTTTTTAATTGTTTTTTGTTAAACTGGACTGGAGGCATTTTCTGTTTGAGAGGTTTGGCTTGCCTTCTTAAGAAATATGCTCTGCTTTTACAGGACAGCATGAGCCTGCTATATTTTTTGTAAACCATTGTTGCTTTTCAAAGATGTGAGTTTCTGCCTGCTGTGCTCTTTACTTAGTTCAGCTACTGTGGCTAGAATTCAGTGATTTCTCAAGCAGGCATGGGTCAGCTCATCCTGAGTTTAATGACTTGTTTACAAGTTCTTTTGGTTTAAAAATGCATTATATTTCCAGTCTACCACAGCTCATTTTTGCTGAACAGCATAGTTGGCTTTTTTTTCTGTAGGATGTAAAGGATACAGGGAATCAAATGCTATGCTATTATTGTGCTGATTTTTCAAAAGCTTCACAACAGCTTTCTGTGATATCAAAGCCATGAACAGAGAATACTGTGAAGCACATGTTCCTTAAAGGTCTTGAAAGTACAAGTAAAGTAGCTATATTTTGTTCAGTTATTTTACACAATTTTTTTTGTTAAGTTCCTGCATAACAGATATATTTTACTTAATAGTGATGCAGTATTGTGATTTCACTGCTTACACGGTGAAATATTCTCTGCAACAAGAAAAGGGGTAGCTGCCTACTTAAAATGTGAATTATATATGCTTTCTAAGT
The DNA here is from genome assembly GCF_033783945.1 of Neopsephotus bourkii. NCBI lineage: Eukaryota > Metazoa > Chordata > Aves > Psittaciformes > Psittacidae > Neopsephotus > Neopsephotus bourkii. The sequence continues at coordinate 10,909,365 of NW_026900709.1, forward strand.
ACTAAGCATTAAGCAGTATTGGTGGGGAGGAGGGAGAAAGAACTGCTTGCTGTAGCCAGGAGCAGGCTTTTTAAAGTTGCATTGATGCAGCTCTTAAATTTGCCTCAGAATCTGTGTAGGGGTTTTTGCTGTTGAGATCATGTATGTGTAGCTACATTCTTCAGTTTGATTATAGATTAAGTATAATTGTCAAGGACACCAGGTTTTTTTTTGTTGTCTTTTTATGGTCAGAGCTTTCTCTTGTTAGGTACTGTTACAGTAACTTAAATCATGTAATATTGTGATCAATTTGACTTCAGACAAGCTTTCCGTTAGTTGGTGTATTTAAAATGGAATCACTGTTTAAGTTTAATGAAGGTTGGTCATATTTATAGTTAGTAGCACCACTTACTATGATTGCCCTGACTACTCATTTAAAGGACCTATTCTTTACTTCCTTTCAACTTATCAGTCCTGATTGTTAGACCAAAATTTTCCTTGTAAGTTTGTTTTAACTGTATATTTTGGAGAGCTTCTTCACCCTTCTGGTGAAGGGAAAAATCTTGTAATACCTGACTTTTTTTTTTTTTTTTTCTTAGAGAAAGTATTTCCATACTTTTAGTAGAATATAAAAATGGAATCAATGTCTTCCTCCTGTTCCTTTGAATATAGATAATTAGAACTCAGTCAGTTTTTCTCCTTTTCCTCAGAAGCTTCTGCTTGCTTCTGCTAGTGGCTGATTATCTCTGGAGTTGTCCTCAAACATATGGATGATCAGCATCCTCCTGATCAGACGGAATCAATAGTCTCTTTACCTCGACCAGACTGAGTCACTTCTGCAGATTGCTAAGCATTGGGCAGTTGAGGGCTGAACCATTGAAAATAAGTAATGGTTGGGCTGTGCTACATATGAGTTGAGGGCATGGATTTTGTTTCATCCCAACATCCTATACTTTCTTTGACTCAAACCTAAACAGCGGCAGTAAAGAAGGAATGTAACTCAAGTGTGGAGGGATTGTAGCAGGAAAAGACACAAACTTATTCATAGAATTTGAGGCTGAAGAAAAAATGCAGAGATGAGACAAAGCTGACAGTTGAGTGATAAAGATTGAGCACAGGCAGGGATTAGGTCAAGATAGAAATTGAAGAGGAGGAAGGAAGAGTGGGATATTTGGGAAAGAAACTGGGAAATTAATTTGCTTCGGCAGAAATAGGGCGATTGACCATCTGACAGATGAGTCCAGAGAAGTTTTGGAACAAGAAACCAGGGCAGGTGCTGAGCAGCCTGTGATTGAGGAAGCAGGGAAGGAAGCTGAACTGGGAGGTAACTTGGTCTCAAACTCTCTCAGGTTGGAGCATCAAATAGGAGGAAGAAATGGAGCAGCTGGGCTCCACTGAGCAGTCTGGGATGAGCCTGGAACTAGCTAGATGGAGCTCTGTGTGAAGAAGGGTCCTGAGTTCTTCATGACAGATGGCAGTTGTACAGGTCTGCTGGGCAAGGATATGCAGCAGGTACTCTTGTCAGTTGTGATCCTGGAAGCCAGAGCAATGGTTTTAGAACTTTCAAACCTGCCCTAATTCTGTGAATATCAGCTTGAATCGATCCTGTTACTTTCTGATACTTAACATGTTTTGATAAATATGAACAACTGCTCATGAAACTCAACAAGGCCAAGTGCAGGGTCCTGCAGTGGGGTTGAGGCAATCCCAAGCACAAATACAGGCTGGGTGGAGAATAGATTGAGAGCAGCCCTGAGGAGAAAGACTGGGGGAGGTGTTGGTTGGCAAGAACCTTAATATGACCCAGCAATGTGCACTTGCAGCACAGAAAGCCAGTTATATCCTGGGTCGCATCAAAAGAAGTATGACCAGCAGGTCAAGCAAGAAGATTTTCCTCTTCTACTTCACTCTTGTGAGACCCTGTGTTTAAGCTCTCGGACTTCTGAGAAATCTGGAGAGGGACTTTTTACAAGGGCCTGTAGTGACAGGACAAGGGAGATTGGCTTTAAACTGAAACAAGGTAGATTTAGATTAGATACGAGGAAGAAACTCTTCATTGTGAGACATTGTGAGTTGCCCAGAGAAGCTGTAGATGCCCTGTCCCTGGAAGTGTTCAAGGCCAGATTGGACAGGGCTTTGAGCAACCTCACCTGGTCTAGTGGAAGGCATCCCTGCCCATGGCAGGGGGCTTGGACCTAGATGATCTTAAGGTCCTTTTCAACTCTAACTGTTCTATGAAATACAAACATTTGGTAAGGTTAACATTTTTGAGCTTTAACTTTGCGTTAATTTTGTAAATTGTCTGCCTTCACAGTATGCATTAAAGCTGTATATAGTATTGACTAATACTAATCACTAAATAAACTACCATCAAAAGTATAATTCTAGAGTACCTATGTGTCATTTGGTGCAACATCTGGTGTTCAGTTTTTCAGTGCTTATGCTTCCTTCAAAATGTGACTGTCTTATTTCTCATATATTAAGGAAATGCTGTTGGGAAGCTGGAATTTACTACAATAGCAGTAGTACTTACGATAAATATTTTTGACTGATCTTCAAAATATGCCTATTTTCAAAGAAACTCCCTTCCCAGGTTGAGAGTAAAGATACTCCTGTGTATCCTTCTTACACTTGCCGTGGGAAGACTTAGAATACACAATAATTTTGGCTGTTTTGAAATGGTGAGACTTATATAATTTTTTTTTTTCTGGTTATCTGGCTCTTTGTGTTTGAAATAGTTTCCACCAAATGTTTAGGTTCTGTGTACAGATTGAACTCTTACAGAAAATGCTATACAGTTGGTAAAACTTCCATTACCAGGCACAAAGTAGCTGAGTTTACCATCACCTCTTATTTATGTCGTTGTCTGACATTAATGAACAGGCTTAGAAAGACTCTGTGGAAGGTGAACATGTGAAATAGTAAATACTTTCATAGTGGTATCTGAATTCTTTTCTGTGGTATTTTCTTTTTTCTTAAATTGCAAAGGTTTTACCTGTGACCCTCCTGTTAGAAAAATAAAACAGGTTTTAGCAGTTGAGAACTTTATGTGTGGCTGGTCAAGACCTGTGTGTGATTGCAAAATGTTTTTTCATTTGCTTTTTAAGAATATTAGGTACCTCTTTATTTCTGGAAATGGTAATTTCATCATTTTTCTTTTCACAGAATCTGAAGAAGACACAGCCCAGATTGTTGAGACAAATGAGACAGATGATAAAGCACCAAGTGATGAGCAGCTTAATGACAAGTTAGCTGAAGAGGCTGAAAAAGAAGAAACAGAGAACATTTCAACAACTGAAGACTCTATTTCAGAGTCTATTTCAGCTGAACAAAGTGAAGAATCTTTAATGAAAACAGAATAAAGTACTCAAGTGCCTTCTGTAGCTAGTTTTTAGCTTTGTTCATGCCTGTTGTTGCTCTTCAGGTGAGCTTTTTTTTCAATGGTACAACTTCAAAGTCTCGCTTGAGCTTAAACTGCCTCAACTGCCACAGTATGTCAAAGCTATTTCTAAAAATAGGTATTGTAAATAAAGCATGTGTCTTTAAATAAGTTAACACAGAATGTGTAGTTGGCTGAAGTCTAACAGTAGTAGCCGTTGTTCAGTTTGCATATTAAAAAAACTTAAAAATATAAGTTTTGCTAAGGGTGACCTATAATTTGCCATCTCTTCAGCTGCCATGTGTAAAGAGCAATTACTGGCAGCACCTGACCTAGTAAGTTCAGTTTAGTGAAATCAAGATAGATTATTTTTTTTTTTTAACGCTTCCCTCTTAAAATGAATTGAGTACATTTTAAATACACAGATGTTTACAAGCTAAAGTGTCACCCGACATTTGACTTAAGCGTATGGAAATGTCATTACAGTGTTGTTAATGTTATTCATTGTCTAACTTTTCCACAGAATTCAGTTAAATGGCACTCGGATAAATGGCATCTCCTTTATTTGCATTGCAAATGAACCGGAGGCACATACATACAAAACTGTTTTGTGTTTACATAAAATATAGAAAAGTCTCTGCACTTGATTGTACTTGAATACAAAGCACTATTTATACCTGTACATTAATGACAAGATATAAGTGAATTTTGTGCCTTTGTGTATTTTGTTAAAGAAAATAAAGACATCTAGCAGCAATACTTGCTTTGTGATTCCTAGAACTGAAAAGAATTTCTGTTCTGCTGTATGCAGCTATTCTACAGTTACTTTGTGGAAGTTCAGAAGGATTATGGCACCTTAAATGGAACATAGAATTACAGAATCATAGAATAGTTTGGGTTGGAAAGGACCTTAAGATCATCTAGTTCCAACTCCCCTGCCATGGGCAGGGACACCTCGCTCTAAACCATATCACCCAAGGCCTCGTCCAACCTGGCCTTGAACACTGCCAGGGATGGAGCATTCACAACCTCCCTGGGCAACCTATTCCAGTGCCTCACCACCCTAACAGGAAAGAATTTCCTCCTTATATCCAATCTAAACTTCCCCTGTTGAAGTTTTAACCCGTTACCCCTTGTCCTATCACTACGGTCCCTAATGAAGAGTCCCTCTCCAGCATCCCTCTAGGCCCCCTTCAGATACTGGAAGGCTGCTATGAGGTCTCCACGCAGCCTTCTCTTCTCCAGGCTGAACATGTCTATATGTAGCTAGAGGTGACTTTGGTCAAAGAAAGAGGTCCTTGCTCAACAGGGGAAGTGCATGTGCATTTGCCATAAGACTTCCTGAACTGTGCCTGAAGCCTGTTGATGCTATTTATTGTTATCATAGTGACGAATAGTTGATGCTGGATTAGTGAAACTGTACTTGGTTTTTTATTTTATCACTTCTCAAGCTAAGGAGGCTTCTTACACGTTTCCTGTTAAATATAACAATTGGTAACCTGGTTGAGAATTTTTCTGGTGCTGAGAGGTGAAGTACCTAAATCAGAATTTTTTGCTGACCATGTGTAACTTGGTTGATTTAGTAGTAGTTCTGAAAAAAGTTTTATCTGTGATGTTCTCTGCGTACCTCACTATATGGAGGGAAGGAGGAAATGTCAAAAACACTTTTAATCCATTGTCTTGGTCCCAAGGTGAAGTGTTTTACCATGTAAAGGCAGGAGACAGCTCAATCTTAGCAGCTGGAAAACCCTCTACAAAAAAAAACATGTTTGTAAATGTGATGTTAGTATCCATGTCTTTATATGAGACATAATTGTTACGTGAACAGCAGTGATTAATTTTCTTTTCCAAATACATGCTTTATTTTGTGATACTTTGGGGTTAGTTTTGAAGCTCAACCCTTATATCAGTCAGAATCAAGTTTGGTCTGTATTTAGATAAATGAGGATTTTTGTTTTCTGGTTCACTAACTAAATTGCAATTCATATTAATTAGTAATCCTAATAGACAGAATGTAGGCATGTGATTAAAGGAGTACTTGAAGGTGTTTGGCTATATTTGTATAAACAATTAATAAAACCATCTTGTGACTTAGTTGGGAATACAAAGAAAACAGTCCCTTTTCCAAACATGTGTTCTTTGTACCGTATATTCTCATATGGTGATAGGAGAATGCATTGTTTAATATATTCCTTCTGCAAATAATAGAGGAACCGACAAGGAGAGGTGCCATGCTTGACCTCGTGCTTACCAACAGGGAAGGGCTTGTTGGAAATGTGGCGCTCCAGGGCAGCCTTGGATGCAACGATCACGAGATGGTCAGATTTGAGATCCTTAGGACAGTGAGAAGAGCGTGCAGCAAGCTCACTGCCCTAGACTTCAAGAGAACAGACTTTGGCCTCTTCAGGAACCTGCTTAGTAAGGCTCCATGGGATATAGCCCTAGAAGGTAGGCGGGCCCAAGACTCTTGGTTGGTCTTCAAGGATCACCTGCTACAAGCTCAGGAGTGTTGCATCCCAACTAGAAGGCAGTGCAGCAGGAGGGCCAGGAGACCTCCTTGGATGGATAAGGAGCTGCTGAGGAAAATTCAAATGGAAAAAAGAGTCCTATAGAAAGTGGAAGCAAGGACAGGCAGCCTGGGAAGAGTACAGGGATGTTGTCTAGGAAGCTAGGGAACAGGCTAGGAAAGCTAAGGCCCAGTTAGAATTAAACTTGGCTAGGGATATTAAGAATAACAGGAAGGGGTTCTACAGGTAGTAGCAAATAAAAAAAGGACTAGGGAGAATGTAGGCCCTCTCAGGAAGCTCTTGGAAGAACTAGCTACACAGGATTTGGAGAAGGCCGAGTTTTGAATGACTTCTTTGCCACGGTCTTCTCTAGCAAAGGCTCTGACAGCACCACCCAAGTCTTGGAAGGCAGACGCAGGGACTGTGAGAATGAAGACCTTGGGCCCACTTTAGGAGAGGAACTGGTTCGAGGCCATCTTAAGAACCTGAACATACACAAATCCATGGGACCTGATGAAACCCATCTGTGGGTACTGAAGGAGCTGGCAAATGAAGTTGCTAAGCCGCTGGCCATCATATTTGAAAAATCATGGCAGTCAGGTGAAGTTCCCGATGACTGGAAAAAGGGAAATATAACCCCCATTTTCAAGAAGGGGAAAATGGATGACCCGGGCAATTACAGACCAGTCAGTCTCACCTCTGTGCCTGGCAAAATCTTGGAGCAGATTCTCCTGGAAGGCATGCTAAGGTACATGAATAAACAACAAGGTGCTTGGTGACAGCCAGCATGGCTTCACTAAGGGGAAATCCTGCCTGAACAATTTGGTGGCCTTCTATGATGGGGCTACAGAACTGATGGACAGCGGTAGAGCAGTTGATGTCATCTACCTGGACTTGTGCAAAGTGTTTGACACTGTCCCACACGACATCCTTGTCTCTAAATTGGAGACATCAGTTTGGTGAATGGAGCACTCGGTGGATAAAGAACTGGCTGGATGGCCGCACACAAAGAGTTATGATCAATGGCTCAGTGTCCAGCTGGAGACCAGTAACGAGTGGTGTCCCTCAGGGATCAGTGTTGGGACCGGTCTTGTTCAACATCTTCGTCACTGACATGGACAGTGGGATTGAGTGCACCCTCAGCAAGTTTGCTGATGACACCAAGCTGTGTGGTTCGGTTGATACGCTGGAGGGAAGGAATGCCATCCAGAGGGACCTTGACATGCTTGTGAGGCGGGCTGATGCCAACCTCATGAAGTTTAACCATGCCAAGTGCAAGGTCCTACACCTGGGTCGGAGCAATCCCAGGCACAGCTACAGGCTGGGCAGAGAAGAGATTCAGAGCAGCCCTGCAGAGAAGGGCTTGGGGGTGCTGGTCAATGAGAAAATGAACGTGAGCCGGCTTCAGTCTGCACTTGCAGCCCAGAAAGGCAACCATATCGTGGGCTGCATCAAAAGGAGTGTGACCAGCAGGTCAAAGGAGATGATCCTGCTCCTTTACTCTGCTCTCGTGAGACCTCACTTGGGATTATTGTGTGCAGTTCTGGTGTCCTCAACATAAAAAGGACATGGAACTGTTGAAACAAGTCCAGAGGAGGGCCATGCGGATGACCAGGGGACTGGAGCACCTCCTGTATGAAGACAGGATGAGAAAATTGGGGCTGTTCAACCTGGGGAAGAGAAGTCTGTGTGCAGACCTCATAGCAGCCTTCCAGTATCTGAAGGGGGGCCTATAGGGAAGCTGGGGATTGACTGTTCATTAGGGACTGTAGTGATAGGACAAGGGGTAACTGGTTAAAACTTAAACAGGGGAAGTTTAGATTGGTTACAAGGAAGAAATTTTTTCCTGTTAGGGTGGAGAGGCACTGGAATAGGTTTCCCAGGGGGGTTGGATCTTGATGATCTTAAGGTCCTTTCCAGCCCTAACTATTCTATGATTCTGTGATTCTATGATTCTATGAATATTTTAAAAGAATGTATTTTATAATCCAGATCTTCTTTAAATAGAAAGTTAACAAAATTGAAAGTTAACAAAGCTTACTTATTATTTTGTAAGTGTTTCAGATGTTAATCTGTGCATTTTTAACCTCACTAATTTATCTGTTCAAAGGCTGATTTTTTTTGAAAAAAACACCTCATAAAATACTTTGGTAGTTCAGCACAGTAGATTTTTGGATGTAGTTATATTATAAGCACTAAAACCAGGTAAAATCTGATGTTATGATCCCTCATATGGCATACGAATGCATGTATTACTGTTGCTACAGAAGTTAAGGTTACTCTAAGGCCCATTTATTATTTCCTTTTAAAAAATCAAATTTTAATATGAGTTTTTTTGTAGAGTAATTATGAATGTTAGTTCTTCCCATGGCAAGCAGCCACTGAGCTGTAATGCATATCGTATTTATTGAATTGACTGAGAAAACCTGTTGATATTGGAGCTCTATATTAGTTTCATTTCCCTGGAAGATGTCTATTTTCAGATCTCCTACTTTTGTCAAGGAAACGTTTGCTTCTTAGGTGGTGGGGAATCCAAATCCTTTCTGAAAAAGGAGAGAGTCATTATCTGGTATGGGGTGGGATGTTATTTCTCCCAACATTCTTAAATGTGGCATTAGCAACTTGCTACAGGAATGATTGGTGCCTTGTTTAGTATGTCACTGAAGGATCAAGTAGAGATAATCAACATGATGTGAAAAAAAAAACTTGCTAAAATCTGAAGCCTTAGCTTTATGAGACCAAAGACTATCTAGAATTTTTGAAGAGGAGAAGAATAAATGACATTAAAGCGTATGATAGATGTTTCATTAAAGACTTTCATACTAAAAAAAGTGTCCAAGCAATTGTTCCCATTAATTGCTTCAGAAGGCTCGAAAAAGACGTTAAAGATGTGCTGGGATTTCAGTAGAGAAATATTTATTTTTAACTGTATAAATTGTCAGGGTTTTCAAGTAGCTATAGTAAATGAAGGTAGAGGGTTAATTAATCTGTGTGTGAATTTTCAGGCTCAGGGAGATATGAGAGTAATAATAGACTCTGGGCTTGCCTCAGTGTACAGTAAGCATTTGTATGTTACTCTTGCCAAGTATGCGTCTTCCAGTCCTGATATGAAGGTGAGAAGAGTATTCTGTTTCTACAGCAGTTGCTTCTTGGCTTCTGTCTACTGCAAGTGTGGCAATAGTAAAAGATGCCTGTTCACAGGAGTTGGATTCAAATCTAAAAATACCTGTCAGTGAACAGCAGTAGCCACACTTAGCCATGTTTTTGTAATACCAAAAAACTTGGAAGTAGGAGTATGTAGAGCAAAATATACAGCAATTGTCAAGTTACATTTAAACCAATAAACCAATTGTAGACTGACTCTGAAGAGGTGAGAAGGAAGAAAGTAGGGGGAAAATATATAACATGCTGTGGTTCTGTGTTTTGTTGTCTTCTGACTTCCTAGTAGGTTCTTGATTCATATTTTTCTCAGGAGGACTTAAAAGCTTGGTCTTGTGAAAATGTCACTTCTGAGTGATGTTACACAAGCCCCATTTCTTCTTGTGGTTTGAATGAGAAGCAAAATTGAGTGGGGTAGTAAAGTAATAACTTGGCAAGCTTGTTTGTGATGTTTTTATTGCTTCTGAAATATCATGACTAGTTGTGATTTTATTCAAAAGTAGTTGATATATTAGGGAGGTATTATCTGGGCTGTGTAAAATTTGCCACAAAAGACAGATGTTTGTCCTGGTTTTGGCTGTGATAATTTTCTTCCTAGTAGCTGGTACAGTGCTGTGTTTTGTGTTTAGTGTGAGAACAATGCTGATAACATGTTGCATAATGTTGCTAAGTAGTAGGCTTAGCTTGATCAAGGACTTGTCAGGCTCTAATGCTTTACCAGTGAGGAGGTGCACAAGAAGCTGGGAGGGAGCACAGCCAGGACAGCTGATCCAAACTATCCAAAGGAATATTGCATGGCACAGAACCATCATGCTAAGTACATAAACTGGGGGCAGTTGCCTAGAAAGGGCTGATCACTGCTTTGGGGACAGAGTGGTTATCAGTCTCTGGGTGGTGAGCAATTGTATTATGCATCACTTTGGGTGTTTCTTGTTCACCTTTCATTATTATTTTACTTCATTTTATTTCAATTATTCAGTCCATGGCTTCAGTCTTCTTTGAATGTTCTCTATCCCACTGCAGGGGAGTGAGTGAGTGGCTGTGTGGTACTTAATTACCAGTTGGGTTAAGCCACGGTAGTGTTCCAGTTCAAAATACACGGAAATGAGTCAGAGGGTCAAACTTTAAGTTTTACTAAGAAGCCTACAGAACGTGGAAATGAGGGAATGTTACTTCAAATTCTAATACTAGAGAGCATAATTTATTACCCTTGGACATTTTAACAAAAATACACCATTTAGTTGAATCTTGTTATGGTTTGTTGCCAAGCTGATCAGCCTACATCCAGGGAAGGGCAATCTGATGTGGAAGCTGACAATTAATGGACTGGTCTAGAGGTTATCCGAATCATGTAACTAGGGGTGTGTATGGTTGCCTTGAAGTCAAGAACAAGGTTGAACCCCATGTGGTATCTGAGTAGAAGCCAATGGAAAAATGAAAAGGATGGCAGAGTGAAATGGGTAGGGAAGGAAAAGTGGTTTTGTCTGCCAGAACAAGGTCTCAAGAGTTAAAGAGAAGAAGAGCTTGGAAAGATTTTTCAAGAAGTGTAGCTGGACATGGCAGTACATATCCCAGGTTAATATCCAGTTCTTGTGTCAGAAGAGAGGATGCAGTTGAAAGTGAATCATATTGGAGAAACTTTGCATTTTAGAATTAATTCCAGAATAAGCAGAAGACAATAACTTGGTAGAGTAAGATTGTCTAGCTATTAGTAGAGGTGATGGTACCAAAGTTGTCTTTATCCTTTTAATTTAAACGTAAAAACTTAGACATTCCTTTCTACTTTTAGAATTAGTGAAACTGTAGCAGTAATTTATTTTTATAACTTTATTAACCTGCAAAAGCTAGGAGAAATACTTATCTGGTGTGTGGTTCTGAGCTTAGCAATATTTGTATACTAGTGCATCTGTGGTAATGGACAAGTAGGCAATAGGAAACTTATTCGGTAGTCAAGTCTGCTATCAGAAACTTCAGAGGTCTTAATTTGCATGAAGTCTGAATATGTTCAGTAGAAGAGGATGGATGTAAAGAAAGTTCTAAATAAGATGCTTTTGGAGTGAGGTTTTCTTAGGTCCTCTACAATGAAGAAGACTGCCTGTGGGACAAGGAGTTGCCTTTCTGTGAGTGTTTCACTAGAACAACAATGTTGAAGATTCAGTTTGCATCTTTGGCAAGTAATCATTTGAACAGTTTGCTGAGTGTTCCCAAGCAGAATCTTTAGTTCCTCATTTCCTTCCATATCTTGTGGATTGTTGTTTTTTTTTTTTTTTTGCTTAGTATCTCTAAGTTTTTTTTCCTGTACAGTCACATAGTTAAAAGTCTGTGCCTCAGATCTCAGCATTGCATGTTTCAATCACTTTAATGAATTAATGAATGCAAACCTGTACAGATTTCTGGTGTAGTGAGCCTCTGAAGTTTCACATATATATTTGTAGTGTATAGGAGACCATAGAAAACACATCCCTAATACAATCTAGTTTTACAAAAGGCTCCAAATACATCAAGTGCATAAACAGTAGGAGGAAAGTAAGTTTTCCATAAATAAAATGTTTGGCAGCTTGAGAGGTCCTAGTAAGTTGAACAGCCTTGTAGGTATGATTAAAAAGGAGTTTGCGAATGAGGGGGCAATAGATGATAGCTCTGAACAGTGGATTCTTTCTAGTAGTGTGTGCCTTTCCTGTTTTTGCTTAAGAATGCATTAAATGACTGGATCTGTGTGATGGTTCATAAGAGATTTGTTGCGATTATCAAAGATTTGATGCACTGAAAGGGAAGTGTTTTTGAAACTGTTAATTACTGATCTGTGGCAGTGCTTCTGTCTTCCAGCGTGTGGGCTTTAGGCAGAGTTCACAGGTCTCAAGTTTGTGAAGGGAGATGAAGGTGAGGAATTAGAATTGATTCTTCTAATGCTACTGTTCCTAGGGGGCTGATCGGCATAGGTCTGTTGGCTTCCAGGTCTTGGTGTGTAGTAATGCACCAAAGCTTCTGTCAGAGGACAAACTGTAACTTCCACCTGAAGTGTGTTACACTTGAGATTTTATGTTGGAGTCTGAAATTAATTGTACTTCATGCTCTGGATTCTGGCTGTTTGGAGGGAAAGGATGGCATCCCAAATAGGTGGGAATTTTTTAGCAATTGGTGTTTATGCAACCAATATAGTAAGTTATAATAGCATGTAACAATAGGAACTGCTACCTTCTGGCATTAAAAAAAAGAAAATATTGAGTTGTCCCTTAAGATTGTGAGTCTTGAGGAATTTGACTTCTTTTCACCATTGGCCTTTGATTTGTGAACCTCTCCGGAGTCTTGTCAGGTCACATTCAATCTTTGCTGCAAGAATAAGACCTAGAGCAGTGTATGATAGGCAGGATAGAGAGAAGGGTTTTAAAATGAAATGTATTGATTACACAATAATTTGCTCCCAAACCATGGGGTTTTAAGATTAAAGCAAACTTCTAAGATTCTTGATAGATGATCTAACTTGGCAACAGTGCAAAATCTAAAGCACTGAATCATAATCCTTTCAAGGCTGCACAAAATCAGTTTGATCATGACTTAATTTTTGCATGGAAGGGAGGGTCCTGACTGATTCTCGTAATACTAGTTATTTTTCACTGCAGTCACTGTGGGAATAAACCTGTTTCAGGATTGCCTCTATGCATACTTAGCATTGTACTGCTAGGATTCTCAGTGATGTTTTTCAGGAGGGCTTCATAAGCCTTTGCCACTGTGGAATCATGTATTCTCCTTTACTGTGTGACAAAAATACTTTGTGAAAGGGAAATTGCAAGTGCTAGAGAGAAATACATGCAGCAAAATCCTGAAGTAATCAGATACAGGAGAAAACAAGGGGTGCAGATACTGGAGATTTGTCAATTTTGGGTGTTTGATTTGTAAATTCCAAGTAAGCTCTAAATTTGTAACTTATACTGAAATAATGCTTTCTCTCTTTTTCTCCATTTTGCTGCCTCAATGAAAATAGAGATGCTGGTTTTGTAGAAAACTCAAGCAACAAAGACCTTCCAGCTCTCCTGAAATGATCTGTCCCCTTAATTCCTTTCATTGTTCAAAGGAGTTCTATTCAGTTGATGAAACTTAATTTGAAAAGCATTTTGTAAAACCAGCAAGAAAATTCATTTTAAGAGAACTATGATGCTTTAGAACAAGTGTGAAAGTTGGTATTTATTAAGGAATGTTTGAATTTGTATTTTTTTGCATAATGAGCTTTTATTTAAACAGCAGAACCTATATATTTATTGTTTAAGTTCTTATTGTAATAGCCTTGTTTTGTTTCATTAGTAAAGGGTATGTGTATTTATGTACTATAAATAGTACCTCCAATCAGAAGTATCATTTTAATCCTAGCTGTGGCCTTGACCAGTAGTTGCATCACCTGCAGCTGGAACTCTAAGATCAATGGCAAAGACGTTAATTAGTGTGAATTCTCAGGGTCTAATAGACTTCATTAAATGTCTGTCTTAGCTTTCCTGCTTGTTACTGAGAAAATATTTAAACTTGTGCTCCCCTTTTGAAATCTAGTATTTTACCAAATGAAGCTAATTTAAGAGTGTGAAATTAAAGCATACAGTTTGCTGTTTGAATACATGATTCCTTTGCTGTGTATGTAACTTCTTGAGGAAAAACCTGATCCTGAAAAAGCTATTGAATGTTTGTCTGATCTGGATTATGATGATGGCCAGGGTAAAAGTCATGTTGCTCTTCACGTGGTAATGGTTTATGGTTTTAAGGCGGTAATTCTGTTTAGTAGTTCATTAGGTGCTGGCTGTACTCAATCAACTTGGACTTGATATATTCTTTTTTTGTAAAGGACCTCATACGTTACCAAAGCAAGGATAAGGGTGCCCCAGCTTCTTCAGTGCAGCCTCTGCCCTCCCCAGCTGGACTAGCATATGTAGGAGAAGAAAATTGCTCAAGGTTGAGTAGGTTCTGATAAGACTCATTTATCTGTGCTACAACCAATTGTGAGAACTCCTGGCATGAACAGCCAGCTACCCACCCTCAAAGGTCAGGCTGGCATACGACTGCAAAACTGTGTGTGTGCAATGAAGTAAAGGCATGGAAAACCTGCATTGACTCAGTAGAAAAAAAATAAATGTGTAGCAACTTCAGAGGGGACCATGCAGTTGTGGAGATGCTGACTTTGGCCTGCAATTCCATAGACACTTCAGGGTGGGTATTACAGGTTTTATTGTATCTAAATGGTGATTTATGTCCTTATTCCTGCATTATTGTCCACAAGGTACTGCCCTGTGTCACAGGCCTGTATCACCTAATTTTTTCAGACTGTTTCATTTTCATTAGTGCAGCTGCTTTAGCTTGTGATCGGTGTACTGCACCTCATTGATAATCTAAGAGGGTATTAGACGCACAGAAGTGACACCTAACCCCGTCAGTCTGGCTTGATTGACCCCTCAGCTTCCGAAACACGGGTTCATTTTTTTTAAAACCCAGGTTAGTCCCACATCCATTTTCACACACATTCTGGGCAGTTTAAAGGTTGGTCAGAATCAAATATTGCTCTTTCAAATTTGATAATGTATGAGTACAGAACTGTGACCTTTGATACGTAGTAATACATCAACATGACACAAGCAGTAAGTGCAGCAATTACCTTTACTACACTTGAGATTGTGTTTTAGCTCTCATCTTGTAAGCAATTATTTCAGGGAAAAAAAGGATGCCTCTAAGTTAAATATAATTTGCAAATAGTGTAAATGCAGAAATTAATCTTTGGGGACCTTTTGATTTACAGGTAAATGTTTTCAAATGAATCTTGGCTTTTAAATTAACTTTGGTTCAGTGGTAGAAAGGAGTCCTGTGCCAGTGGCTTATTTCACAATATTTTTTTCTGGGAGAGTTTCTTTAACCCTTTTTGTTGTGTTCTAATGTAATCTAAGTTTCATAATCTGATTTATGGCTGAAACCTGATCCTGCAGGCAGTGGACACGTCTCTGTGTTCGTGTTGCTCCTGTGATAATACTTGTAAGAGTTGTTTACGTGTGTGATGATAATGCGAGTTTACGTGCTTTTAAATGCCTTTCAGAGCACATGAGAACATCTCAGACCTGCACCACACATTGATTTAAAAGATTGTTTTAGCTCCTCCAGTAATGTTTCATCTTTTCCCTGAGCAGATCAAGATACATTTGATTTAGTTTCCAAGTCCTCTTTCTCACCTGTTGTTATAAATTATTTGGATAATGATAGTGCACAACCACTGCCTGGGAGGCACTATAAAAGTACAAATCAATACTCCTTGCCAAAGAGCATAAAGCCTTGAGGGGACTGATAGCAGTTGCAGCTTCTGTTCTGTGGACTAAAAATCAGAATAAAATTACTGTGTCATTTTGAGCAAGCAATTGAATAACCATCGAATGGTGACTTTCTGTCAATGCTGTCTGTCATGACCAAAACTCAAAGGAATGATGTGAAGTAGAACTTCTTGTTCCTCTGAAACATCTGCTTCCTCAGCAGCCGAGCCCTGAGCAGTGTTGGTGTGCTGGACTTAGGCACTGAACTTCAATTCAGGAGCTGGGAAAATACTTATTTTGTTCTACATTGAGGTGAAATCAACACCTTTTGGAATGGTTTTCTTTAAGCTGTCAAAAATCTGAACCCCTAGTCCCCAGTACTGTTTGGCTGTACTAGGACCCAAGCACAGGAGGCAGCTGACCCAAGTGGGCGGCGTGGGATAGAGACAGAATGGAGCCCATCTCTTCCAAATCTACTATGAGCTGAAGGGCAAGTACTTTCGAACTCCTGGCTGTGGAGATTGCATGCTTGTTGTACATACACACTAGTCATGTATTGACAATAGACCTAAAACCTTTTCTAGTTCAAGTTCCATGGAAGGGTCCCTAACAGATTTTCTTACTTTTTTTTACTATTGACAGAAAATTCTTGACTATCTCTGGTGGTGTTTGTTCTCTGTGAGGAAAAGCAAAACAAATCTGTTAGACCATCACATAAATTACTCCTAATCAAGCTCTTGGCTATAAAACCTATTTTGCAAAGCCACAAGGAAGGTGTCGCTGGGGAAATTGCACGAACATGTTTCTGTGGTGCTTCTTGCTGCTTTTGACCTGTGCCATAAGGGCACTTGGGCCCTTAACTCCTTTGAAATAATAAAAACCCACCTTAAGCTTTTTTGCATACTTTCATTAAATTTTAAACACTAGCAATACTAACTTATTTTGGGAAAAATATACGACTTACTTTTGTGCAGTATTTTCCATTAAAACGTATAAATGGCATGTATATGGAAATCTTGAGTCTCTGCTGCTGACTTAGCAGATGAAGGTGATTGCAACAGCTCAGTGTTCAAGTTCTTCAGCTGGGCTCCATGTCTGTAGGAAGTTCCTTGTGGTGAAAGGATGCCCTTGTGAAGGCAGGTGACTCCATGGGTAGAGAAGTGCTACAAGTAACAACAGCAAAACAATGGCACCGCTGTGCCATTGCATGTCAGTGTTGAAGATCATTTGTTCGTGCTGAATTTATTACTTCTGGTAACACATGCAGCATCTGTATTCTCTGTGTTGTACATTATCAACCATTTTTTTAAGAGCTGACAATACTGGTATTCCCCAACAGTGGACTCCCTTTTATAATATTTGGAGAACATTTCCTGTCTCTCATACATTACAGAAGGGGGTGAAGGTAATATTTCTTCCCCACTACTGCAGCAATATGACTAGAAGTATTCATTTCAAAAAAATGCTAGGATGTTTGTTCAGCTCTTTGGCTGCATCTCTACCTTGCTGGGGCTTTTTTAAAGAGATGGTGAATGATGGCCTGGCTGCAGGATGTATTTTCTTCTTAAGGCTTATCTTAAAATTTTACTGGTTTGCTGTGGTAAAATCCTCCTGAAACGGATTTGTTGGATCATTGAAAAAATGGTGGGTAGCTGAAATTTAGGGATACTTACTGGAAAGTACTCGACTAAGACTGTGTGTAAATACCGATATATTCTAGTAAGTTGTTGTCTTCATCTAGCCCTGAAGTCTGATCTATTTGATTTTAAAATCTTAGAGTGCATTACGAGTAAGTGTAATGATTCTGGGAGCTGGAATATTGTTAGCCATTGTGAGCGATACTGAAGGAGTCTCGGGATGTATAATGTGATAGATGCAATTTTGTTTGATTTTTTTTTTCCAAGGCCAATTTAATTTTGATTTATTTGCCTCATTAACCCAAGGATTCAGAAAATTGAATGCCACCTGAGTGAGGTATTATTAACACTAGTGAAATATCTTCAGAATCATTCCATGCTTATAAATTGGTCTTTTGAAAGCATTTTAAAGGCATAATGATACTGTAGTGAAAATGTACAGCATCATTTAAAAATTGCAAGATGCTTATTTGATTTCTGAAATAAGGCTTGGTCACCTGACTTAAATATATACTGATCTATTATTTATGCTTTGAAAATAGAGCTGATAAAAAGCATAAGTGTTCTTGATATTATATTTTGTCATCTCTAGCTAAAAAGATTGAAATCCAGAGAAACAATTTTCTGAAGAAATGAAATAGTATGCCCTCCTGAACCCCTGGGGAAAATAGCTTCTCTGTTTGCTCAGAATATGAAGCAGTAAAACAGTATAAGTAAAACAGACAGCCCGTGTCACATTCCTATTTGTACAGTCTGGAATGATGTTTTAAAAACATTTTCTAGTTATTTTTGATAAATAAATGGTGCAAATAACATCTGCAAACCAACCCTGCTGATGTAAGATTTTTCACATCAGATTTGTTTGTCAGTGAAAGTTCAGAAAATTGCTTTGCAAAACTAAAGTTGTATAACTCCCCAAAATATGCATAACAAATGTACAAGGATAAATCTTGCTTTCTTTTTGCCTTCCCTCAAAGAAACTGATGCTGATTCTCCATTATCTTTGCTTCTGGGCTCAGTAGGTACCTTGTTAAAATTATCAAACATCAAAAAGCTCAACTGTTAAACACAGACATGTTTATAAGGCATTAAATAGTTGAATGCCCCACTCACATTGACAGTGGGGTGTTCAGCTACCCTTTTGGGTAAAGCCTTGAGATTTCTCCCTGAACCACTAGTGTCCCACTGAAAACTAAGCTTGAAGGTCATAAGAACCTTCCATGGGTGATGCGCCTGTGAGCAGGGTGTATAAAGTATGTGTGTTGCCTGGCTGTTGCTTTCTGCAGTTTCTGCCAAAGCGTGGCACACTGAGGATGAATGTTGTGGTTTACTGAGGCACAGTCTTCAGTGTAAGGATGCAGATGGAAAAAGATTCCCTGGGCAGCAGGGTTAAGAAATCTGATGTCATGGCTCTACAGAGGCACTGTTGCTTAAGACTAGCCAAGGAAGTGTGTTTCTGTACATCTCCCAGAACACTGCTTGTTGAGGGAGTGGGTTTTCAGCTGCATTTGAGGCATGTGTGTCTTCAAGGCTCTCTTGTTATGCTTCAGGCTTCTGTTCTCCATGGGGTTGTGTCAAAACAATTTTAGTAATGTTTTTGTAAGGATTCTCAATCAGTAGACTTCATCTCAGATGTGCTATCTAAGATGTACTCATCCACAGAGTACAAGATGTACCTACGTTCTGAATACATGTGTTTAATAGTGACAAAAAAAAGGCATTTGTTTTTGTTTTTCAGCCTTTACAAAAATAATAATTGAATAAACTCTTCCTTCTGCTCTTATACAACACTGGAATGTTACTCTATGTTTTATTTTAATACCTGGACAAAAAAGGGGGTTTACCAGTCTTACAGCATGTGAGTGGATCTCTGTTAGTCCAGAGAAAATAATCCTGAGTGGGGAGCTTTTGTCAGGATCAGGGCTAGAATTCTCGATAGGTTATTTTATGTATTATGGTTGTATGTGTTCACTGTTGTATATAATGGTGGTGCTGATAACTGAGAACATGACACAGAATAATCAGAACACATACTTCTGTACAGCAAATATAAGAAGGAATGAACATGGTAATATTAAGTCCTAAAACTTCAAGCATTACTAATCCACTGAAGATTCACTTCAGGTTTCTCTTTGGCAAAAGGCTCGAGTGCTTCAGTATGTCATGATTTGTCCACCAGTAATTTTTCATATCATAATGTCCTTGACATTAAGTATAGCCATGAGGGGAAATCACCATGATTTTATTGAACCTGACTTTATTGCATCATTTATTTCCTTACAAATCTTGTTCTTATGTGGTATTTGTCCAAGTACTTATGAACTGAATCACTTGCCTAGCATTTTTGATGAAACAGTTAATGGTGTTTCTGTAATGTTTAGTTGAAAGTTCCTTGGTCATGGACAATGGGTGTCATTTTCTGTGGAAAGGAGACCAGGAGATCTTAGAGAGAAAATGCACTTTCAGTTGTTTCCTTATGGTCTCTTATGCTGAAAGTATGCTACGACTGCAAGTAAATGATTTTTTTAGCTGTTACTTACTGGAATTCCAAGGAGTGTTTCCAGAAAACTTAACTGAATATGTTTTCACTGAATGAAAAAACAGTGTGTGTGTAACAGGAAAAGAACCAGGCACCAAACCTGTCCTGTGCCCCTCATCGTCTTTGGGCTACTTCCACACGGGTAGATGGAACATGGTGAATATAGAGGTATGTGGTTCTTTTCCTGGAAGCACTTCATTCTGCAGCAGGCTGCACTCTGGGATTTGAGCTAACTATTGCAGAATATGTCATAGAATCATAGAACCATAGAATAGTTAGGGTTGGAAAGGACCTTAAGATCATCTAGTTCCAACCCCCCTGCCACGGGCAGGGACACCTCACACTAAACCATGTCACCCAAGGCCCTGTCCAGCCTGGCCTTGAACACCGCCAGGGATGGAGCATTCACAGCCTCCCTGGGCAACGCATTCCAGTGCCTCACCACCCTCACGGTAAAGGACTTCCTCCTTATATCCAATCTAAACTTGCCCTGTCACTTCTGTCACAGATAGGAGCTTAGCTGTACTTGATAGTCAACTTCCAGTTATGATTATTAAAGAGTTAATAAGATATCTATAAGATAAATTATACTAGAAATGTGATATGCATTCTTACAAGCAATAGCAGTCATCAACTCTGTAGCCAAAACCACTACTAAGACTTGACTAATTTATTGAAGTGTCTATCAATAATATTTATAAACTCTTACGTACAGTCTGACCTATACTTAATCCCAGATCTCCTTAGTGGCTCAAGTAACAGGGAGAGGAACTACAAACGGTTAAAGAGCTGAGTGGCAGTGGAGAATCTGCAAAGGGTTTTGGTGGTCCCATTTGCTAGTAATCTGTCAAAAGTAATTAAATCTTCCAGAATACTTACTCTTCCTCACCCCTATCCTACTCACTGGGGAGCAGAGTGGGAAAGAGAAAGCCTTGAGGCTGGGCAAGCACACTTCAGCAACAGCCAGAGTGTTTCTGTGTTACCAATGATATTTTAGACACAAATCCAAAACACAGCACCATAGGGGCTGCTGTGAACAAATTGACCCCATCCCTGCCATATGCAGGCAGTTTTGAATTAATTCAGATACTCTCAAGCAGTTCTATACAGGGACAGCACCTGACTGGAAAAGGTTGGTTTGCTGCCCACACTTTCAAGTCATCT